>NW_024003472.1:0-88008 GCF_014805625.2 Glossina fuscipes | reverse complement strand
TACAGAGCGAACATATTTAATCCGAATTTTTGCTATTGCTTCTGTGACACCGGAGAAAATGGCCTTAAAAAAGAGTTTAAAGCGACTGAAGAACCATAAACATATGCTATATGTCCTCAAAACAAATAATAGAAAATTAAGAAGAGCTATACTCAACTGTGCTGATGATGAGTTAATTAAAACTTTGACTGAGATTATCTTTAACACAATAGCTGGAAACACTAAACTAAAAAATAAAGATTTGAAGGTTTTAAAAAAGTATAAAAAAGAACTTAAGTTCATCTCGAGACCAAACGCGTCCATAAAGTCTAAAAGAAAGGTTCTTGTGCAGAAAGGTGGTGGCTTCTTACCTATAATCATAGCACCATTATTAAGCGGATTTATCGGAAAATTGTTAGACAATGTTCAATAAATTTAAGTTGAAGCTAAATAAAGTAATTTCGATGTACCCAAGGGCACACTTCATATTACTCCAATCTAATCGGAAGTGGATTAAGTCACATATGATCATTACATGTGTCACCACGAGTCGTACAACATGGGCGGGGCCTTGGTTCATTCTTCGCGTCTTTTTTTAGAAATTTAAAACCGCTGTTTCTATCAGGTTTGAATGCGATTAAAGACCAGGCTATGGATACGGGCAAATCTATTCTCAATGATTTCGGTCGCAAGCTACTCAGAAATATTTTGGCAGAGCAAAGCAAAAAGGCTTTAAGTAATTTAACAGAAAAAGCAATCAACAAGATATCGTCTTAATTTCAAAAAGGCTCTGGAAAAAGTAGTATAAGACGTCGAACCAAAAGGAAACGACATCAGTCATAAAAGAGATCTACCTCGAAACGCACGAAAAAATTCAATCTACGTAACAAAGTAAAAGACATATTTGCTTAGAAACTATGACCACTCATATAGAATGTATGAAAAGTGAATTAGATTTATTTGCACCACCTCCTATACAAAGCAGCATTCTAAATACACAAGAAGTCTCATATAATCCTATTCAATCCTTAGACAATCCTAGCTCCACAGAATTTCTCCGTCTTGGTAATGGCGATACATATCGAGACTTTTGCAACGTTTATTTAAAGTTGGTTGTTCAATTGAAGAATAAAGATAATTCTGATGTTACTGAAGATGTGGCGTTGTAAATAATCTTTTGCATTCCATGTTTCGAAGCGTATCCGTATATTTAAATAACGTATTGGTTTCGCAAAGTGACAACGATTATCACTACAAATCATACATACAAACCCTACTCAATTATGGCACTGATGCAGGTCGAACACATTTATCATGTTCTGGATGGTATCCAGATCTCTACACCGGCGAAATATTTCATGATGGTAAAAAAGAATTAACCGAATTGTTTGATAAGAGTAACAAAGTTGAATTGTTCGGAAAGCTGCGTGGTGATATTTTTAATCAGCCTAAACCCTTGCTAAATAATGTTGATTTGCGCATAATATTTAATTTGGAAAAATCATCATTTTATTTAATGCAAAATCCTGCCAAGGAAACACAGCTTAAGATATTGGAAGCACAATTGTTTATGAATCACATAACTATTAATCCAGGAATACTTGTTGCTCATCATAAAATATTACAAACGAAAGCAGCTTTATATCCATTTAATAAAGTATAAGTTAAAACATTCATTCTGTATCCTAAAAACCATACCCTATCATTAGATAATGTTGTCATAGGACAACTTCCGACATTTTTAACTTTTTGTACGGTTTATAATAGCGCTTATTCAGGCGATCGAACAGCGGATCCTTTCAAGTTTGAGCATTTTTATTTGCAAAGGTTTAATTTGTCAGTCAATGGAGTTCAAATACCTTCCCAACCACTTGAATTCGATTATTCTACAGAAAAATTAAGATCAACCAGAGCCTATAGCATGCTATTCAAATCATCTGGAATTAATCACTCAGATTATCATGAGAAAGTGAAATTATTTCGGAAGTTTATGACGGTAAAAAGATTTCAGAATCCAATGTCATCTGAAAATCGTAACTTTCAGTCATCATCATTTCCGCAGTAGATTCCCTTGCTAATATTGATGATTCCCTTGCTAATATTGATGATTCCCTTGCTAATATTGATGATGATGATGATATTATATTGTTGTTCTTTGGTTCCATTCTAATTTTTTCTATTTTTTATTTAAAGTAATTAACTCACTAACCGATTTGGTGGTTTTAGTATTTTTGAGCTAAAGAGAAAACACTGCTTATATAGGGTAGATATGTTGGTGAACTTACCTTCAAGCGTTATCTGTAAAATTCCATCTGCCTTTTATTTTTCTCTACAAATACTTTTAAGTGTGGTCATAAATACTGTTTGACCTTTTTTTTATCATTTATAATGTACCATAATACTAGTTCTTTTTCCATTCTCAGCGGGGTATTTATACGAATGAAAATAGTGATAATAAAAAATAGAAAGGAGGAAGGACCATTAGCCGTGTAAGTGTTCTGAAATGAGAAATGGTGATATAGTCGCATCATCCAGAGTGCACTTTATTTTTGTCTTAGTGGAAATTTGTGTAGACATGTGTATGCACGACCATGACCCTTTTTATATATTTGTTTTTTTTTATCAGAATCATAAATAATGTATGTCCTTGAAGGAATCCTGTTTCGTTTGGTCATTAAGATGTATATAATGAAGAAAAGTGTTCGTGGAAATTTATGTAGACATGTGCATGCACGATCGTGTTTCTTTTTTTATATGTTTTTTTATCAGAATCACAAATAATGTATGTCCCTGAAGGAATCCTTTTTCGCTTGTTCATGAAGATGTGTATAATGGAGGGAAGATTTACGGGAGCAAGTAGTTTGTGAGCGCAATTTGAGGTAGTGTAATTAAAAAGGAACGCATGCGATGAAATGAGATCGTTCGCGTTGGAAGGAATAATCAGTTGTGAGGGAAGATAGAGTTTGATGTGGAATGTTTAGTAGGTGTGAAGGATTGCATTGTGTGTGTGTATGTGTGTGTGTGTGTGAGCGTTAAGGGGTTATTGTAGATCGGTGGGCAGGTGTAGTTGATGGTGTTTTTTTTTGTGTAGTTGATGGTGTGTGTGCGTATGTATGTCGCCATGTGTGCATGTATGGTTTTGATTGTGCGGTCATGTGGTGGGAGCGGGGAAGTGTGCGGGCGTCGTTCCACCATATATATACAATTATGTAATGTTAACAAATGTGGAAATTTCCGGTCGAAAAATAAATTAGAACACTTCCATCAACAACAATTTTATTTCTGATGCTTGTCGCATACGAGTTTTACAAAATCTGCTAGTTATTCGTTTGTTGTTGTAGACTTCCTCAATATAGTTTTCGTTTTGACAATTAGTTTTCTCTTAATAGAAAGACACAAAATTTTATAAGTATTCGGCATTTGAAAAAATCTTATTAAGGATCACGTGGTGAGACACTTCATTTAATGAAATGGGTAGTCACTAAATTTTGGTATATATCTTGATTTTGGCTAGTTTTGCCACCACAAATCCGCCTATTTGCTAAATATTATTTGCTTGTTGCTTTTGATACGTGGCGTTTATAAATTAAGTATTTATGGTTTAGATACTCAATTGGGCGTTTTGTAGCATAATGTGCGCACCACCACATTATATCATATTGCCCGTGTTTGACTTTGCCCGAAATCCACGTATATCGAATAGATCTAAACAGATTAATAATCAAAAGAGACTCTCTCAGTGAGAGTACTTAGTATTATAATAAGCTCTGTACTTAGAGTATTAGAATAAGTACTATCCGACTGCTGCATGGGTGACCGAAAGCGTTCGGAACTTCACCGGCACTTGTCGAAGACAGCAGGTACTACTTTAGGTAAGGTGTTGTTTATGGGGCTACCAAAATTATTTCAGTTGAATTAACTGGCCGAAATGTAAATAAGAGTTAATGAAAGTAGCTGATTTGATGACTCTCGACCAAATATGATATAGGATCCATCTCATCCATAAACAATGAAAATGGGACATTGCACAACGCGATTAAAACACAAGCTAGTAACTGTGACACACTTCCCAAGTTAACACTTGAATTCAAAGGAGACAAAAAATGCAATTCCTCACCATGTTTACAACTCTTTCACGATCTAGATCTGCAAAGATCTAGATTTCAAACGGATTACCTTATTACGATTGTAAATTTGGTAGTAAGGCCAGAAAGTACAACCAATTTTTTACTTATTATCAACTAAACTCAAAAAACTAATTTCTTCCGCTATAGTTATGAAGGGCAATGGGAACGCTAACAACAAACCACGTCGTCTCTTTATATTTGATAAGGGAAATAAAATAAAATGTTTAGTAGACAGTGAAGCTGAAATTTCTGGCCTTCGGTCCCGCTTATTCCCAAATTACAAAAAAGGCTATGCTGTTATATTCAAAACCGTAAAGGGCACAAAACTTTGAACATACCGACAAAAATCATTAAACGTCAATTTATACTTGCGACGTGAATTTCTTTTACATTTCTGATTGCAGACGTCCCATCATTGAAGGTGACTTTTTTAACATATGCCGTTTATTCGTAGATATTAAACGTCAACTTCTGGCAGATCCGTTGATGAATATATACGTTAATGCTTTATCATAATTTTGCAAAGTGGGTTTACTTAACCCCTTCTTCATCGCCAATTAGTTCACCATATCAATCAAGATATAATTCTCCTTAATTACAGTAAAGCCAGGAATGTTCAAATGCGACCATCTGATGCCAAAGTTTTGCTATAAAAAATTTTGAACAACCGAAATCCGTGAAGCAAACTCGAAAATTCACTCAGTTATTATCATTATATATGCTACAAATAAGGACGGAATAGAATGGGAATAATCATTCGAAATGAATCAGCTGACACATTTCGCATGTGTTGGAGGTATCAACTAGGACAAGAGGACACATCTCCCTACTGGATCAAACCGGTTACAGCACCAACTGTAAGAAAATTCGCTTGGACTGCACAATATGGGTGCCGAATTTCGTACATTTGGATAGAAGGCCATCTATCCATTATATTAGTTTGGGGAAAAAGAAATCCATTATTTTTTCGGTAGATGTCTGCACTGATAGATTTCTCGTAAAGTATCGATCAAACAATATCATATTTACGCTCGTTGGAAAGGTGACATTTCGCAGTAAAAAAAATTTTTTTGCTGTTTTTTGTTTGGTGCATTCAATTGTGAGTTACAGCGTGTTAAAAATGGAAGTGAACAAAGAGAAAATTCAATACATTTTACAGTTTTTCTTTGACAAAGGCGAAAATGGAAGCCAGGCGGCTAAAATTGTGAATGGTGTTTATGGCTCCGATACTGTAACAGCCAATTATGTGCAATTTTGGTTTCGTAGATTCCGTTCAGGAATTTTTGATGTTAAAGATGCACCTCGCACAGGTAGGCCGGTCGTCGAAAATGTCGATAAAATCGGAGAAATGATCGAAGTTGACTGGCATGTTAGCAGTCGTAACATCGCCCAGGAGCTAAAAATCGACCATAAAGCAGTTTTAAACCATTTACACAAAGCTGGATTCAAAAAGAAGCTCGATGCCACACCAATTAACAGAAAAAAACATGACGGATCGAATTTCCATCGGCGAAGCCTTGGCCAAACGAAATGAGATAGACCCATTTCTTAAACGGATCGTGATTGGAGATGAGCAATGGATCACATACAATAACCCTGTGCGAAAACGATCGTGGTCAAAGAGCGGTGAAGCACCTCAAACGGTGGTCAAACCAGGACTAACGGCCAGGAAGGTTTTGCTATGCATTTGGTGGGACTGGAAGGGGATTATTTATTATGAGTTGCTTCCATATGGCCAAACGCTAAATTCTGATCTCTACTGTCGACAACTGGACCGTTTGAAGATAGCGATTGACCAGAAACGGCCAGAATTGGCCAACAGGAGAGGTGTCGTGTTCCACCAGGACAACGCTAGGCCACACACATCTACAGTTACTCGCCAGAAACTTCGGGAGCTTGGTTGGGAAGTTTTAATGCATCCGCCATACAGTCCGGACTTGGCACCAAGCGATTATCATCTTTTTCTTGCATTGCAAAATTTCTTTAATGATAAAAAATTGGAATCTAGGGAGGATTGTGAAAATCTTCTACTAGAGTTTTTTGCAAATAGAGACCAGGACTTCTATGAGAGAGGCATTTTGAAGTTACCTTTAAAATGGCAACAAATCATACAACAAAACGGTGCATAATTGACCCAAATCGGACAATCCAAAGCATGTTAAATAAAGTCCTGAAGTTCATATAAAAATAATAGATTTCTTTTTCCCCAAACTAATATAAACAAGTCGGAACGTTAGACTTAAATCTAATCGCATGAATATATTGACGAACTAAAAGTTAGAAATAAGTGGAGCATATCGAATCCTAATTTTGCTGTCAGTTCAGACACATGAAGACAACATTCCTACTCAAAGTTGCCTGCTCACATACAAACACCGTTTAATACATGTTGAATGAAAACACAAACTAATCGTTAAAGTAATGCGCAGCTAGACGTCGCGATATTTAAGTATAAATTGTACTGGGTTAACGGTGACATATAGGAGATTTGCTGGATGGGGTGCTGTAACTTACTTGCTTCAACATGTGAATTCGGCGATAATTGATGGAAAAGGGTTTGCGTCAGACTACTTGTAGAGGCTCTCCCTTACAATATTCCTTCACATGGTGTTTAGTTTGTCATGGTACTAGTCCCTCTTTGTTCTCGTCGGTAACCTGTCGTACGTCTGTCTACCGTGAGTCCGTCTGTATCTGTCTGACGTCCTCCCTACGGTCCCCTCAGATGCACACCTCACATCGCACTGCCGCTACCGCAGTGCGTGGTAGGCCTTAGCCGCTCATGGCGGTTTACTAGGAACTCGGGGCACACAAAACAAAAAAACAAGGCAAATACCTTGGTTACTACGGCGTTGTCCCTTCCCGCTGACGTCCTAATCGCTGCTGCAGTGCTGCCGGCCCCTGTGGTGTTTGCTGCTGCTATCCGCTGCTTGAAGTTGAAGCTGTTTGCGTTTGCCTCCACCACAACCGCATAAAACGCTGGATTTACTTTGGTGATGAACGCAAACAAACACTCATAGAATGGAGCCAGGCAGAGCTAATCAGAAGCGATTTCTCTCTTCAAATTTCTTTTAGAGACCTTATAGGATTCTTGCACAGAAGCGTTTTGCTGTTTAATGATTTAACAAGGAATTTGGCTTTATGAAAACCCCCTTTTTTTTTTATTTAAAAAAAAAAACAAAGCAACTCAATGTTCACATCTCTTTGTACCAATTCTCTTTCTTTTCTTTTTTTTAAATATTTTTAATATTAACAATTTTCCTCTTAATGTATATAGTTTCGCAAAAGCTATTGTAATAAGAAGTTCACATATTCTTTATACAAAATTTTCATAATTTTATGTTGTTCACATAGATATATTTCAGTTTTGTTTATTTTTTTTCTGTTTTCGTACGCATACCGTCACTGATATTTAAAATTAATATATTCATACGCGAATGCGATGCACTTTGCTTGGTACATTCTACCAACACACTCAACTCTTCACTTCATTATTGTTGAAGGCAGTTTTATCGTTTAAGAATTAAAAAAACACAATATTCTGGCTTAGTACTGCTTTCTCTTATTTGCTTGCTTCATGACGTTTCTTGACTTTTGAGTTTTAATTATCAACGCCCTATTGCAATTGAACAAAACCTGCACAGATGCAATTAAATTTGACGGCGAGACAAAGAGAAATAGTAAATTTATCTACTTATACTCTCGTTTCTCTTTCACGATTTGCCTTAGTTAAGAGACATTTTTCAATCACTCTTTCTTTATTCCTCTTTATTTCTTTCTTCTTCGATCTATGAGCAAGATGACTATTGTAGAAGTTTTCTTTTATATTCTTTTTTTCTTTGTTTTTTTTTTTTTCTTTGATATTCAGATTAAAAAGTTACTAAATTGATTATTAAAATGTGACAAGTCCACGACTTCTATTGGTAATATGAGAATCAGAATTTGGATGAATTTTCTGTTAAATCTCACTCAATATTAAATTAGGATATTTTCCTTCTTTAAAGTGGAGAATTTTTTTCTTCTTTCGGTCCACAACGTACACTTGGATTTGGCTCGAACGCGATTTTAAGACAAACGCTAACGAACAGTTCAAACTGCCTTATGTGGTTTTTTGTCTTTTGAGATTTAATTATCAATTTTCTATTGCACTAAAAAAATGAAAGGAATACATGCGTCCTTAACTATCAGTTGTAGAATCAAAATTTGATGAAAACCGTCCTGGGCATCGTTCTTTATATAATCACCAACTTTTTTTTTATTTTTATTTTATAATCACACCAACGATTTTATTTTGCATTTGTTCTCTAGATAGATTGATTTCATATTTCCAGCCCCTGCAGATTATTTATGATATTTAGTTCGTTCACTCATTTTCACAATTCTATTTAATGCCTGTCAGGTTAAAAATTTTTTGTGATATGTAATAAAAAACAATAGCAAGCGCACTTGTTGACGCTCACATTTCAACTAAAGACACATTGATGTCATTCACCCAAAACAAGTCATATGAACAGAAATGCACTATTTAGTTATTAAATATCCTTCTGGCAAAAATTATCCTATTTTTACTTATTTCACATTAGTTAATGTTAGTCCTTGTTGTTACACTTGAAGGCTAATTTTAAAAATTATTTTATTTATCCGTTTTTATAATAAGCTCGAGAACACGTCTGAACCTCAGCAGATGCCAAATAATTCTCCCCTCTATCTTAGAAACAAAAAACAGACAGACTTCTCATCCCTGCTCAATTCTTCTCTTCTTCTCTATATTGCTCTCTATAGCGGCTCCCCGCTACTCTCGCAAAAGCAAGCAAAATCCCGCAAGATCATGCGATTTTGCCTATTCTTGTAAAAGCAAACAAAAAAGAAAAAAAGAATGGCGCAAAATCACATGATTTTGCCTGTCTTAATGAAAGGGAAAAGAAGAAAATAACAAAACAATTATATCCCGCAAGATCATGCGATTTATAAACGATACCACAAAATCACACGATTTTGCCTAACGGCATGCCGTTATTGCGATACTTGCGGTTGACACGGACCGACAGACATCCTACCCAAGGTTTGTTCGCGGCCGTTACAAGTTTTAAGTACATATACCTTCATTTAATATTTTATTCTTTCTTTGCACATTTATGTTTGGTTGAACTCATTAACATAGCATTGTTTATACACTTGTATTTGCATAATCATGTTTCTGTGTTTATCTGTTTTGCTAGAACTGACCATAGACAACAATATCGCAAGTTACATAATCCAGACCTTGAAGTGTGTCCAAGTGCTGGAAGAAACAAATCAATCAATTGGTACAACCAGATGCAACATTTGGTGAACTTATACCAATCAAGTTAGGTTTCTTAATTTTTGGTCAACAACTCCAAAACTCCGTTGACCGCCTTCTTCAAAAACATTTTGGCGACACCCCGACGTGATCCTGGAGTATTGCGTTTGTGTCTCACCACATGGGCTGTATCGCTCATTTATTTCTGATGGCGAGCAACGTTTTTTACGAACAAAATATAGACCGTTTAGTTGAAAAATTTTTTATATATTTAATTTGTATGATTGTACTGTTCCAGGCCTATAGCGTTGCAGAAGGTCGTGCGCAAGGTGCGGGATCTAGCTAATTCATAGGTTTTGAGCATAGTTTATGGTATTGTAAAGTCAATGTGAATGCAGGCGATGTGAATACGGTATCGTTATTGATTTCTCTTTTTGGTATTGAATTTTTTTTTTTTGTAGGCTGTTCGATCTCTGTTATGAATGAAGTTGTTTATGAAGAGTCAAAGTACTTTCATTTTATCATATTCTATATTTATAAAATATGATATATGGGGTATATTAAATATAAGTATTCTTATTTGTTGTTAGCCTTAGTATTAACATTGAATCGCAATAAAGCTTTTCCGTTTTGGTCTTTATTAGATCGCATTTGATGTCGTTAAAAGTGTCCTCTGAGTGTTTTTGAACGTTACGATTGATTTTGCTTTGGATGGCACGTTGTACGGTATTTACATTAAATATTACAGCTATAATTATTTGATTTGATTTCATTGCAGAAGGATCACCGTGTAAATTTTTTTGGTTTCGCCAGATATTGCGAGAGTAATTTTATTGCTGTTCACTGCCTCCTTGTTTAAAGGTAAATATTATATATTAGATTAAAGATTACCCTGTCCTGCATTATTACATAGTGGGATCGTAACAAAATATCGTATTGTAGAACGTTGGAAACATTCTCAATTTGTAGTGTTGAACTTAAGATTCGCTATTATATTATTTGATCGCATTAGTATATTAGAATATGGTTATTGTTAACCTCACTATTAGCCAAAATTACATTTTATATGGTGAAAATAAAGACCGTTAACAAATTATTATAACGAATAAAATTATCGCTTCAATTTTTATGGAGGATTTGGTTGATGTCTGTACGCTTCGAGGATTGCGAAAGTATGTTAGGTCAGATCCATTTCGAAGCACTGATCACTAGTTTAATCTGCTACTTGTAAAACTCTGAGAACAACACCATTTTGGATTGCTTATTTAATTAGTTTAGAAGTAAAACAGTTTGAAGCAGACTATTTTAGTCTTTTCTAACCCTGTCAGGGGGGCACAAAAATCCTCTATCGACAAAGAATAAGTCTGGCGGATATCGTTCCCCTGGCGAGTAGAGGCACACATGTAGAGATCTTACTTCAACTTACTGCAACAAACTTCGCCATTTTTTGTATATATTGATTCAAATATACCGTATATAGTTAAGTAAATATAATTAAATTATTGTACTTTTTCTTTAATCAATTTGTTAACATTTCCATCGGATATAAAATTTGTCTTCATCGGTTTAGAACTCAATGATAAATATATTTATCTTAGAAATGATAATATACTTTTAATATTTAGTGACTTTAATTCGCCGACGATCAATTGAGTTTACTATTCAAACTTTGGACGGATGGTTCCACTAAATTCTTCCAACTGATTACATTTTGATATTTGACTGCATGAAGTAAACAATGTATAGTAATGGTAATGAAGAAGATTCCTTGTACGTTGCGGTGACCATTACCATTTGCTCTTCCAGAGGAGAGTCACCACACTACATTGACTACTATAGCGCAAAAGGGGAAGTTATTGAAAATGATTCAAATTGGACCTCTTTCTACAACAAGGCCCTTATACTATGAACGACAAATAAGACCGTATAATCGGGCAAGGTACTGTCAATAATTTATTTTTGTAATAACACATCGAAAATCATACATTGTCTTTGTGTAAAGCCATAGCTTTCCTGAAAAAGCTCATTTCAGGATGTCTAAAATTTCAACTGACGTAGTCCAAATTTAGCAAATTTTGTCACTTGCATATTAAACTTTATCGCCAAATAGGGAGTTGCTAATAATGGAATATCATGAAGTCTAATGAATAGACCTATGTGAACCAATTTTCCTTCGGTTGGTTTCAAAGCTTTATAGCTACTATTTTTTCTAGCCAATTTTTCTGCCAAGTTATCGTTAAGGGCGAATTTTCATTATAAAACGTTAAATTTTACATATATTGGTATGCAGGGATTTATATTTCATAACGATTTTTGTACCCGATGATGTCCAAAAAATAGAGCTGCAGTTGAGTTTTATATCAAATTTCTCTTTCGAACTACCTTTCTCCATGTAGCACCGAGAATTCGAGTTTTTCCCATATCAGTATTCAGATTTCGCAGAAACGATTATATGTGATTTCCACAGCCAATCCAACCTTTTTACACCTATTTAAAATGCCGACATACCGAAAGCTGTACATAAATCCGACAAATGTATATAAACTGAAACTATCTTCTTCAACGCACGCGGAGTAAAGTTCACTCCAAGACGTACAATTACTCTTCTTTTCTAATCACGCATCTGAACCGATAATTGATAAAAGTTTTAGTTCCAATCGCGTAAGACTTTTGTGTGAATTACGTTGTTATCATTGGTATATAAATGAAGGAAAAATTTTTGCTCACACACATTATTTAGGGTCACATTTTTTGAATAAATTGGAGAAAAAAGAAAAAATATATTTTCGAAAAGTATTAATTAATTAAAAGAAAAAATTGTGGAAGTAAAGTAATCTTTAGTGCAATAGATCTACACACTTTTCTGTTCGCATGCGTTTATGTCGCCGGCACAATGGTGACAACGATTTTCCTACCAAATTATAGACATTGATTGTTTACGTTTTGGCGGCCATATTTAAAAATTTTAAAATGTAATGGTGAATGCGATTAAAACGAGGACTTAATCTCCTACACAGAAAAGACTTTGAAGGCAAAATTATTTACAGTGTTTTGCGCCATCTTACTATGGCTTCAACAGTTTTTTATATCCTAGTACAATAAGAAAAACTGCTGAGTTTTGCTTAAGTTATTATCCTTTTTAGTCCAGCTAATTATTGATAAACACAAATATCAATACATATTAAAACCTAAATTTGTTGGTATCATGGTCACTATTTAATAAAGGAAAATAACATGTAATAGAAGCGTATAATTATTATATTTTATAAGTCGCCGCCATAAAACAAAGACGCACTATGCGGCAGGAAATAATAAAAATTTCAATTATTTGTAAGGTGCAGGTAATTTCAATTATAAGAAGTACCAAATTAAAAGGGATTAACAAAGATTAAACGGAAATTCTACAGTAGGAGAAGGGCCAAAGGGAGAGGTAGAATTGAGGCAGCAGCCGAGTGAGTTAAAGGGGCATTAATTTTGATTTGGACCATGTTTAGCAATCTTGAAAAAATGGAAGTAAGTGATGACATAAACTGAAATGCTTAAGGCCAATTTATATTTAACTCCTTTAGGCAACTAAACTTTATTGGAATAACTCTGCGGATAATTACGGAGATTTTCCAATATATATATGTGATCTATACGCTGTTCAAAAATAAGACGATGATCAACATATACACTTCAGCACTTAAGTTGTCCAACAAACGCTATCCTACTCTCACCAATAAAGTTATTGACTCCAGGAGTATAATACTCAATATTACCAAAGCGCATTGCTTTCGTGTCAGTTGAATTAGTAAGTAACGAGTTCTCAGATGAGCACTGCCTAAGACTACAATTAATATTTGACGCAAACAGCAATACAAAATATTGTCGGCTAATTATTTGGCGGACTAATTTCAATAGCGTAGCTTCTGCGTCCTCCATAGGCTTGCTGAAATTGCTATATTTGGTTATATTGTTATATTTATATTGTTATATTTAGGTTCTAAATCTATAGTTGCTTCTTTTTGCCTTATGCGCGAGTCATTTCCTGTCATCTGTAATAGGAAATGATAATTTTAATCACTCTTGATTATCATTCATGCATATTGTAATGCATTCCAAATGGGACATATGCTTGCATGGGATGGAAACTGATGTTTCTGAGTTTCGCACTTTTGTAAGCACACCGCGGATTGTGCCATATTTTAAAGACGGACAGTATCGAATGAATGAGATGTGTTATTTGAAATATTAATTAAGCACGATAAAGGTATAAATTTAAAACAAGTATGGTGACTTGCGAGCCAGATTTTAACAATATATAGACAGCGTTTAAAAAGGAGCGAAAATTACTTTTTTCGAAACAAACTGTACGCTCGCGTTGTGGACGGCTACTTTAAGTGTGGAAATTTTGTAATATCTTTTTTGTACACACCACGGTAAGATGGTGGTATACTCATTTTGTTTTTTTTTTTCCATAATATATGTAACACCCAACAGGAAGCTTCAGAGACCCTATAAAGTGCATATATTATTGATCAGCGTGAAATTTTGAGTTGGCTTAGGCATGCCTGTCGGTCTGCGCCTGTGTGGTGTGTGTTGTTGGCATTCTCCTGATCGCAAAAAGGAAGGTATCGACTTTAAATTTATTAGAGACATTGGAAATTTCTGCACGCAGGTTGGCGTTAAAATGCGACAAATTGGTCAATGCAGAAGAGCGTAGTGGAGCGTAAATTGAACGCAACTCCGTTTTATTTAACAGAAATGTTTGAATTTCTACACGTTACTCGCTTTACAATACACTTTACTTTCTAGGTCCAAAAATGGAACCAATCGCCCGTACCCACACAAAGTTACGAGTAATTAAATTTAATTTTTCTTACTTTTTTAAGGTTTAATGTTTATTTATCATAAAGCAAACAAGATAAAACTTTTAAAACTATTTTGTACAGTCCTTAAAAGAAGATATATTATTTGCCTAAAAATACGTTTATTTTATAAAGAGACCGCGATTACTTCCTTTTTAATAAAACTAGCGATATGGATATCAAATAAAAGAACTTGGAGAGTAGAATGTTAAAAACATAGTGGTGGATAAGCGAGATTCTGTCCTCGCCGAATATAACTTTCTTATTTGTTTCATTTTATTGCTTTATCCGGCTTTAAAGGCTAATTAATTACAAAAATGTTTATATTTATTGATATTGTTAAAAAATTCTCTTTTCTAAGACACAGTCCGTATCGCTGGATAGTGGATGTTTTGTTCAAGAGAAATACACTTCAAAGTTCTTGTATTTACATTTACATTCCCTAGCAATAGGATTATTTATTTACAATTATATTCCTTAAAATATAGAATTATTCACAATTTATTTTTGGCAATCAACTGCTCGACTTGAACATTCTTTTTCTACTCACTCTCCCTTCCACAAATATTCTATTTATATATATTTTTACCATCATATTACTTGTATCTAATTTTACTCTTTTTTACTTTTATAAACTTTTTACGGAAAGAAAAAATGGTTTTTCTAAATTCAATAAAAATCTCATGACATTGTGGGGAGAGTGTGAGAAAATTAAACCAATAATCGATGAGTGTCGCTATCTAAAGCACTTACTTTCTCCTTCAGCCTGAAAAAAACCAACTTGTAGCGCGTTACTCCACCTCCGTCTTAGCCTAAATCTCATACGTCGATCAATGTTGCTAAATCCTCTTCGTGTCAGCTATGCTGAGGTAGCAGGGGTATCCCCTACTCGTAATGCCATTCATGTTTCTCTGTCTACATCTCCACGAGTATTAATAAAAATAATGAATCCGCCACTCCCCTTAACTGTTTGGTTGTCTCCTTTCTGAACAAATCCCAAAAATTGCACGAGCAAGTGTAGTCACTACCTCTATTCTCTCCCCAACCCAAGGCGGCCTATACTCAAAATTTCGCTCTACTTTCGTAAATTCAGTGAAATCTGGTAAAAACCTGGTTTACACTAGGCGAAACTTTTTCGCAATTTTCTCATAGTTTTCAAAAAGGATCGATTGGATCGCACTGGTGGTGGTGTCTTAATTGCCACATCTGGGGTTTTCCCTTCATCCCAAAGTTGGTTAATTGCTATTCGGGGGAAAACTGCCAGTAAACAGTTATACGTAACTTGCTCCTACGAACATTCCCCCAAATGCGGATATCTCTGCTTGTAAAAAATATCCTGCCTTCATTTGTGACGTGACCTAAAAGCCTAAACCTACTAATATGGGGGACTTCAATTTGATAGAAGTCACTTGGTATTATAGTGATAATTCTGGCAGTATAGTCGTCACTTAAGATCTGATAGAGCTATTGGGTTTTTCAATGAATTATTTGATCGTAATGCAACCGTGCTCCTAATTGTGATGACAGACTGCTAGGTTTATGCTTTGCCAATTTCCCAAAGCAAGTTGTAAGTCTTGCTCACCATTAAGTTTACTTGAGAATTCGTATCAGCCAGTAATTTGTATTTTCTTTCTCTACAGGCAAGATGGTTCGTCGAACTACTCTAGCGTGTCAAATCCAACTTCCTCAAATAAACATCATGATCTTAATAAAATCAATATGTTACTGTTTAAATCTCATCTTTCACACATTATGCTCGATTTTTCTACTGGAAATATTGAAATATTACTGCCATCGTTCTATAATGATTTAAACGTGCCAATTTCTGCATTCGTTCCGATCAAGCCACCTCACCTTCGAAGCAAGTGCCCGCCACGATTTAATAAGAGAATTAAATGTTATAAAAATTGGAAAAACAAACTTTTCAAAAAATTTATTAAAAGTGATTCTGCTTATGACTATTTCGCCTATTTTGCTGCAAGGCATAGATTTAATTACGCCAACCACCAATTTTATTGCAAATACCTTCAGCTGATTATATCGTCACTGATTGTTAATCCTAAATTTTTTTTACGTTTGTCAACTCCTAAAGAAAAATCTTCATGTATCCCCCGCATGTTTCTTTCAATGGCTCTGAGTCCTCTGATGATACTGAAACTCTCTTTTTGCTGAATACCTTCAACGAAATTTTTCAACTGCTGAGTCCGATTTAATTTTTAACGTATTTGATAACTAATTCGGTTTCGATTCCTAAAGTGGTCGTTTCAGAAAACAATGTTTTAAGGTCTCTAAAATATATTTATGCAACTGGTCCTGGTCAAATTCAGTCATACTTAAAGCATGCTCTCTCAAGCTATGTGGTGTTATCTCAAAGATTTTTAAGCAGTCCTTGAAATCAAGTGTTTTTCTTTTGTGTTGGAAGGGTAGTTTGCTTATTCCAATTCACAAATATGGAAATAGACACCGTGTTGAGAACTATAGAGGCACCGCCAAGTTGAGTGCCTTACGTAAATTGTTTGAACGATTTGTTACTCAACATTTAGCTTTCGTTATCAAATTTTATATTTCTCCATTCTACCATGGCTTTCGGAAAGGAAGATCTAATATCGCGAATCTCTTAGCGTTTTCCTGCCATGTTTTCCAGACTTTTTCTAGTGGCTCTCGCAAGGATGTCTTTTATACCGATTTCAGTAAAGCATTTGACTTAATTAGCCTCAATTTATTGATCTTCAAACGCTATGTTTTTGACTTCCCTTCCTACATAGAGAAATAGATAAGCTCTTATCTGCATAGCAGATCATTTAAAGTTCTGTTTAAGTTCATTACCACGGATGAATTTCCCGTGACGTCTAGCGTTTCTCAAAGCAGCCACTTAGCATACCTTTTATTTGATCTATACGATGTTGATCTCCCGTTGGTGATTAAATCCAGCCATATCTTAATGTACGTTAATAATGTTAAATTGTTTTCTTCTTTCTCCTTGGAATCGCAATCGTATCAGCTTCAAATTGAATTAAATAATTTGTTCGCTCACTAAATTTTATGAAATTGGATCGAAAAGAAGGCAAAAAGCTTTCTTTCTCAGGGAGGAAATCATTCAATACTGAATATTTTATCGACTCACACAAGTTGGAAAACGCAAATTCTTTCATTGACTTAGTGGTTGTGTTCGACCAAAGATTATGTTATAATTTGCACTTTGAGCTCTCTTTAAAGTTAGGCGCTAGAAGTGGTTCAAAAAGCTTAAGAATCTTTATATTACAAAAAGGCTATTCATGTGCTTAGTTATACCAATTCTTGAGTATGCCTGCGATGTGAGGTCGCCTTCCTGTAGGTGTTATGAAGATTCAATTGAATCAATTCAAAAGCAATTCTTGCTGTTTGCTTTTAGGAATTTGGGTTGGGACCCGCTGTTTGTCTGCCTCCCTATGATGATATGTTGTTTCTGCTACCTTTACTATCATTTGACAAACGTAGATTTATTCTTCGCGTTTCCTTTCCCAATTAAGTAAATTAATGATACTATTGATTCGCCCAAGTGATTTGATGAGATAAGCTTAAATATCCCTAAGTTCTTCTCCAGGCACGTAAATTTTTTTGTTTAAACTTAGCCAATGTAAATATATAATATACTTATGAGCTGTGTAATCCGTTGAGAGTTGTTGGCAGAAACCTAAATGATGTCTATTACCTAATCTCAATAGCGGAGTGTTTAAAATCTATCAAAATAACTATGCTTACTACATGAATTATTATTTCATTTTTTTTTCTTTACTTTTCTTCACATACTTTATGCTAGCTTTTAATAATAAATAATATAAGATTTACGTCTACGAGTCAATTGAATTCGGCTGTTTATTTATTTTAGAAACTAAATAAATAAAAAAATAAATAAATGAATAATTTTATTAATTGTACAAAAATTAAAAAGTTTATCTAAATTTGGCAACTCTGCGTGCGTGTTGTAGTCGTGTTTGTATATTGTGCAAGAAATATTTCAATTCTTTTAGTGTATTTCTTAGCTTTTTTGCTTTATTCATGTTTCATTTTAAAAATTCTCTAAAAGAATGAAATGTGAATTTATATGAATTTATTAACCATTTATGTGAAAAAATCATTTTGGTTTAGTGTAATCAACAATTGAGCTCTAAGTAAAAGTCTCTCTTTTTGCCTGTTAATCTTTGTTTACAGTTTCTTTAGCTTTCGCTGTACATTTACAGTGGCCAGGGAAGTGAGAAATTTGCTTTTATTTTCTGAAAATTTGTGCCGTGGAATTTTTTGGTTTTTTTTTTTTTCCTTCATAAGCTACTTTTGTTGTTTTCAATGGACATGGATTGCTTATTTAGACCATGTCGTGTGAAAACCGATCCTGAATCTGAACGATTCATTTCTTGTTGGCTGTGTGATCGTTTTGGACATGCAAAGTGTGCTGGTATTATCGGCCGTGCTGCTGATGCAGTCCTTGACCCTTCTAAAGGTTTACGATGGTCATGTCCTGACTGCAGAAAGCGGGATATTGATTTCTACAAACTCTTCACGGAGACGAGAAATTGTTTGTCCGATTTGAGCAAATATCTCGGCTCCTTGTGAGAGAAATTTGAAATAATCAAGATTAGATTGGATGACTGTCGTTATATTGCGCAGTCATCTTCCTCTCCAGCTAACAAAGTTTCAACTCGCAGCGTAGTGTGTGGTTCGTCATCTCTGAGTTCTCCTAAGTCCGTTTCGTCGGTGCAAATTATCGATTCCTTGAAGTCTACAAAGAATGTTAGCGTTTCTGCTACTGTTTTGTCGGTCGGTAACATAAAAGTTACAAAAAAGCCGGGAAATTCTTCTGGCTTGAGCTATTCTGAAGTGGCAAGTGTATCTCCTCCCATTGATGTCACCCAATCTTTTCAGGCATCATCGCCTAAAACTAATAATGATAATAGTAAATCGTCCGCTCCTCCTGGCTGTTCGAGTGTGAACGCTGGTCGCCAAACTGGGCACGTCGCACTAGATGCTCGTGCAAGTGTGGTTACCCCTTCTATATTTTCCCCAACTCATAGCTCCCCATCCGAGAACCCTGCTGCTCCTAGTACAGATGACATATGCTTGAAGGCAGTTCCACCCAAAAAGGTAATATTTGTGTCAAGACTGGCACCAGGTACATCTGTTGACAACATAAGAAGTTATCTGGCAGCGGAAGACCTTCTGTCAATTCAAAGCGCGTTAGTATTTTCAAATTAGCTCCTTCCCAATTGAGAGCTATCTCATCCTTTAAAATTCTAGTTCCGACTGCATATATATGGATTTGATGTTAAATAAACCATTGTGGCCGGTTGGATCCTTAATTGAGGAATTTATCCCTCGGGATCGACCCCAAAAAATTAAATATTTCTTCAGGCTCATTTTCTCTCATTTATCAAATTGTTCAGGGCCTAAATTCTAAGATTCGTTTTACCTTCCTAAATTCAGTGAGCACGGAGTTTTCCTGTTTGGTCTTCACTGAAACTTGGTTAAAGCCGGAACTACATTCGTCGGAACTTTTCCATAATTCGTTTCAAGTTTTCAGAAACGATCGATTGTATCGCATTGGTAATGGTGTTTTAATTGCCATTTCTTCGGCAGTCCCCTCCTATTCATTTCCTAATAAACACTTATATGTGAACTGGTCCTATATTCCCCCAAATTCGGATATTCCCATACATAAGAAACAAGCAGCACTCCTTTGCGAAGTGGCCAAGCAATGTAAACCTACCGATATAATCATTGCGTTGGGTGACTTCAATTTACCTCAAGGCGCTTGGTGTTACAGTAGTTCTGGCTGTTTGATTTCTACCTCAACATCTGGTAGAGCCTTTGTGTTCTTTAATGAATTATTTGATTATAATTTAGTTCAATACAATGGTACGCCTAATTGCAATGGTAGATTGATTGACCTTTGCTTTGCCAATTTTCCTGAAGTTAGCGTTAATCGTTGTCTTCCGTTTAGCTTACCTGAGGATCCATATCATCCAGCATTGGGTATTTCCTTTCATTACAAGCATGTTGGTTCGTTGAACTTGTATAACGCTCCAAATTCATGTTTTTCTTATAAATTTTATGATTTCCATAAAATCAATGTTGTCATGCTAAAATCACATCTTTCCCATATTGTGCTTGGTTTCTCAGTGGGAAGTATTGATAGCTTACTGTCGTCGTTCTACAATATATTAAATCAAGCTATTTCTGCGTCCGTTCCGATCAAGCAGTGTCGCCCTCGTAGCAGGTGTCCCCGATGGTTTAATAAAACAATTAAATATTACAAGAATAGTAAAAACAAGCTTTTCAAAAATTTTTCGAAAAGTGGCTCTGCGGTCGACTATTTCGCTTACGCGACGGCGAGGCATAGATTTAACTCCCTCAACCACCATTATTACTGCAGATACCTTCAGTTCATTAAATCCTCCCTGTTTGCTAATATTAAATACTTTTTGAAATTTGTTAACTCTAAAAGAAAAATTTCCACATATCCCTCTCATGTTTCTTTTAATGGGTCTGATACCTCGGATGATTTTGAAATCTCGAATCTATTTGCTGAGTATTTCCGACGAAATTTTCGGTTGCTAACTTCGATTTACCAGCAAACTACCCATAGCCTATAACTAACTCGGTTTCAATACCTAACTTAGTTATTTCGGAAGATGACGTTTTTAAAGGTTTGAGTTCTCTAAAATATAGTTGTTCGCCTGGATCTGATGAAATTCCATCATGTGTACTTAAATCTTGCGCAACCGAATTATGTGGTGTGATCTCAAAGATTTTTAACCTGTCCTTGTATTTAGGTGTTTTCCCTTCATGTTGGAAGAGTAGTTTCCTTATTCCTATCTATAAAAGTGGAAGTAGACAATTTGTTGAGAACTACAGAGGCATAGCCAAGTTGAGTGTCTTGCTCAAGTTGTTCGAACGTATTGTGGCTCAGCATCTGGCCTTTGCCATTAATTCGTATATTTCTCCGCACCAGCACGGCTTTCGCAAAGGGCGATCTACAGTCACCAACTTGTTATAGTTTACCTGTCAAGTTTTCAAGGCTTTTTCTAGTGGCTCTCGCACAGATGTTATTTACACTGATTTACGGAAAGCATTTGATATGGTTAACCATAACTTACTTATCTTTAAACTCCAAGCCTCTGGCTTCCCTTTCTATTTAGTGAAATGGATAAGCTCTTATCTGCACAATAGATCCTTCAGAGTTTTGTTTAACTTCATCACTTCGGATGAATTCCCCTTTATGTCTGGCGTACCTCAAGGAAGTCACTTAGGTCCTGTTCAAAAGCAATTCTTGCTCTTTGCCCTTAGAAATTTCGGTTGGGATCCGTTTGCCTCTCTTCCTCCCTATGAAAATAGGTTGCTTCTGCTGTCCTTACCGTCTTTTGTGAAACGTAGATTTGTTCTTGGTGTTTCCTTTGTAGTCAAAGTAATAAATGGTGCTATTGAGTCGCCTTCATTACTTGGTGAAATGAGTTTTAACGTCCCTAACCGCTTCTCTAGGCACTTTATCTTGGTTAAGCTTAGTCAGTCTAAATATAATTATGAGTTGTTTAATCCGCTCCGTGTCGTTTGCAAGAACCTAAATGACGTCTATCACTTATTCAACGCAACATTACTTAATACGCGTGATTTACCTATGTCGTACTAAACTAGCTTTTATCCCTAAAAATTCGTTACGATTCGAAAATGAATTATTGTTAATTATTATCGGTTGCCAGACTTGTATATGTTTGCTATGGCTTAGGGGTTCATTTGCAATTTAGACCTGAATATTGAACAAAATTTGTTGCCAAGTGAAAAGCTTGCGAAATAAAGAAGAAAGCTTCACAAAAATAAAATCCGAAAATAAGAATACTTAGGAAGCAAAATTCGTTAGGATTAAAATTCAACTCTACCTCAAATCCGGCGGCTAAACAGCTTTTAAAGCAAAAAGATTAGCGGCGCAGAGTACGCTTCAGACCAACAAGGTAGAATCACTTTCTCACGTTCTGATCAAGACAGGAACATACCATCCTTCAGAATTTCGCTACCCACGGAATATTTTGAATACATTGAAAAGCAGAGGTGTTCTCAGTTTAGAATTTGATGCTGATCAAAAATATACATACTTTGTGGGGTCTCTGATGCTTCCTTTTGTGCGTTGCAAAAGTTTTGACGAAATGAGCATACCCTTTATCCTTCGGTGATTGGTATAATAATGTTAAATGTGAAATCCAGCTCGTTCCGGATAGTTAATTTTCCAAAATAATAAATTCCCTATAGACATGCAGCTGCCGGTCGATGAAAAAGATTAACGGAAAAGCAGGCAGGGAAAAACCAAGTGCACATTCGTAGACGCGTTATGCAACTGCCATTCGAGAAACACAGGTTAATGGATTAAAAATGAAACCATGAACTTAGGTAATAATAATATACTTGTAAAAATGTATATAAACAGACTATTTGCGGAAAGCAAAGTCAGTCGGACAAGAACATTTGAATTGAGAGATCTGCCAAAACAAATTGTGAAAAATCCTACTGTTAAGGAATATAATTGTAAATAAAAGAATTTTGAAGTGTATTTCTCTTGAAAAGCAAATCCACGATCTAGTCGTACGAGTTCTATTTTTGAAAAGCGACATACATAACAATAATAATAATAAACATTAATTATATTGTTATTTTGTTGTTACTTTCTTATATAGACATTGTTAAACCCGGTCAACTCTATTATATGTAACTAAGAAACTTTTGCGAAGATACTGTAAATTTTAAGAAAGTGGATTTTTCTAATTATTTATTTATCTTTGTACTGTGATGCACTCCAAGTTCACTAGTTTCTTGAAAGATTTAAATTGCAGTTTTTCCCCTTATGTTCTTGGAGTTTCATAATTGTTTGTAGATATGTGATACTGCCGAACTTTCCCTTAATATTTTGCTTTCTTGTGCTGTGGTGATCTGTGGAGCCCTAACGTTATGAACATAGTTGTGAACGCTTAGGATGTAAATTAGTGAGGATCGCCATGTAATAAGCATGCAACGATCGCCATGTTATGGTCATATAAAAGGATCGCCATGTTATGATAAAAGACATTGGTGATATAGGATGCTCGTGTTTTAGATGAAAGGATAATCTAATAGTAATCCTTGGCATTGTGTCTTTTAATTTTCTGAGAGAAACCATTCCCACTTTGCGTAAAATATGTATCGCAAGTTCTCGCGAAGTACCTGGTTTTTCTTGAACTGAAAGAATTTTCGAGTTAATTCAATGAGCAGTAGTTTTCATTGATTGAAGCAACTACTACATTAAATGCTATTATTATACTGAATTCTCTTGAAGTGATAAATGATGTAACTTTTATACTAAAATATAATTGGAAGTAATGGTGACGCCAGTAGAAAATTAAAGTTATGTTAAATAAAACAAATTCTTACACTAATAATAAAAAATAAAAATGCTTATGTTGATCGCAGAATACAAACAAGGTCACTAAAATTGCGTTAAAAATATATATGCTGACTAAAAATAATTAGACTAAAATTAAACAGGTATGTTAAATACGTTACGCTAGTTGTTAGTATTCGAGCAAGTCGAGCTGTCTATGCAGGAAGGGGCCTAACTGCTCGCTGTACCCAATATAGGAAACAGTATCACAGGGACTGTGGCAAAATTACACATTTGGAGTATGCAATGTTAACTGAAATACCTTCTCGAATCTGTATCAATGAATATCTACGATCACTTTGCTTGAAGCTGAACTCTCTATGTAGGTAGAAGAAGAGTAATGGAAAATTCACCAAATTGAAGATCTTCAGCAAGCATTTGCCCAAAGTAAGTCTTACAACCAATGATGGTGCTTCGTATGATTTTTACACCTTCCTAATCAGGTACAACGAAGTCTAATCTTTTTTCTAATATCTTGTTCCAACTTATTATATCTAAACCTTTTTAGTTAAACTTATTGCAGTTAGTTTCCTTATGCACTGAATGCAGTACTTTTAGAATAACATGTAAGTGAATTTTGGAACACATACGGTATTATAACCTTCAAAAATTTAAGTAAGTTAATCCGATTTGATGGCGTAATAATCTCTTCATTACAAAAGTTTATATTGTTATATTCAATTTTTTAAATAACCATTTTGCTCTCTTCGATTCCTCTCTCTTCTTTCTCTAATGCCTATGTTTGATATTTTCGCCGTAAATGAAGTTTGGCTATGGACTATGTGTCTGACGTCATTGCAAATTTGCTAGGGTATAATTTATTTACAAATGATAGACCATTGTACGAGTTGCCCTATATTTCCGGTCAAAATTGCACTACAGGGCAGTTTCTCAAGTCGTGGAGAAGGCGATTCGGGAATATCTTTTCATTGAACCGAATTTCCGGAATAATAAATTTTTGGTTGGTAGTGCCCAGTTCAGATATGTCTGCTTTCGGAATGCATAGTAACCTGCTTGTAATATATCTAAATATTGTAATAATTGGAGTATTTAATTGCGATTTATTTTACTCAGATAAAGCTTTTAACATACGAGACGTGCGCTTCAGATATAGTGTGGGTTGCAGGCATAATTGTCAACCGCTTAATTTCTCATAATCTCAATTCTATACAATACTGTCGAGCTGTTGACCATGGTTTCTCACGTTAACGTTAAGCTCAGTTTCGCTTTCTGTCATCGTCACCAGAATTGGAGACGAAGCCTATTATAAAAACTTTACTAACGGTAAGATTAACGAGAGCATGTAGTAAACAAATCTGGCAACGATGTATATATTTTCTTTTCGAATAACTGTTGGTTATGTAGAGACACGTTGAAAAAAGTTTATTTTTGGGGAATGGAGTTTCCGCCGTTTTGGTGAAGAGACGTGAAGGAAAGAAAAATTGGTCGAAAAAAATATTATAGGCGTCAGAAAAAATTATTGTCGAGTCTTACTTTCGCTTAATTTATGAAAAGAATAATTATAATTTGTAAAATAAAAGAAGCAATCAAAATTTCTTTTCTTCCGCAATCAAATAAATACCAATACGTAAAATTCATCTTTTTATGCTTTGAACGTTCATTTGTGACGTTGAATTTTTTCTGTATAACAGCGTGACTAATTGTAACGCATTAAAAAAACACAAATAAAGAAAGAGCATAAACGAAATTTTGTAATGAAATTAGTGAATAAAAAAAAGTAAATATAAGACACGTCAAAAGAAACACACGAAATGAGATATCTAAATTAAACTTGATTTTATATGTAAACATGGTTATGAGTTACTATTAATCAAGAATAATTGCTATACATTACAAAACTAAAATTGATCGAAAGTTAATAAAGAAAGAAATATTTATATGAGAATGGTTCCCATTTTGTCTTCTATTCGACGTTGATTTATGCAGCGTGTTGTTTGTTAATGCAAGAGAAAAGATGCATTGAATCTCCAAATCTTTCTTGATCTTATTTCTTTTTTTGTGCTAATACTAAAAGATACAGAACTTTTTTTATACCAAATACACAAAATTAGAAAGTTTTAAATGCGTATATCGACACATAATTGTTAGAAATTCGAACAAATAAAGGAAAAAGGCAAAAACGTTTACAAGACAATTAGTTGAAACAAGAAAACAATTTGAAAAAACGAAACTACTGAAAAAATCTTAGTATAACGAATACATAGTAACAAACATAATATGTAAATAAAAATAATTGAATAGGCCCATGAGTTCGAGAATTGAGTAAACACATCTTGTAATTGTTGTTTTTGTGGCATATTGCTATTGTCAAACCACTGCTATTTTCAGCTTATCTAAAGGCGTTTTTATCATGCACATATTAATTGAAAGTTATTTCAGAGTGACTGATATGGTGTGGTGTTTGGCATTGGCGAGTTCATTTGCAAATAGTTTTGAAACTATGCTTATGCGGCTGTAATTTACGCTCAACCCAGCCACTAATTATTAAGTTAGGTAATGGTCTGTGTTCATTCGAGAAAAGAAACATAATTTTGGACCAACGTTACTTTCTAATTTACCGCTAAACAATTCCAAGACCCTAAACGTTTTCTTTCCTCTCAGTAATTATATATTTTATTTGTTAAATATTTTTGCTATCTTTGCGCAATTAGTGTATTTCATTTTATTTTTATTGTTGATATAAATATACATACATTTCTTTTTTCTTGACAATATTGTACTATTTTACTATATACATCTATATTTAATAAAAATTTTTACTGTAGTATTAATTGACATACACCCGGCATTATATTCTAGAACGGTTGATTACTTTATTTGATTGAATTTTCCTTTTTTTTCTTGACAAAATCAATATTATTATTTCGTAAACTAAATTTGAATATTTAAATATGCCGAACAATGAACAAAAAGTTCAGAGGTATTTTGACTCAAGCAGATAATGATGGTATAAATCAACTTCTTTCTGCAGCTTTGACTACTAAATCAAGATTAGACAGTGGTGAATCCGCTGGCAGAGAATTACAGTAATCCGAAAATTTAAAAGAAATGATCTCTTAGTATCGCAATACAACAACTCAATAAGGTCGCATTATTATCGTTGCGAAGGGTTTCTGAGGTTTTTTGATTTGAGTGAACCAACCAATTTATGCGTGCGCGCTCAGGATGACGTCACTCATTTACAATTCCCGACAGATCGAATTTCACTTAAAGCTCTCCAAACTAGTGTCCATGAGCCTGCAAGCAAATAGGGGAAAAAATGAGCAACAAAATTTTAACTGGTTACTAGGTATCCCTTCAATCGCCAAAGAGATACTCATCGGCGGAATCTATCTTCTGTTAATTGTACCACACAATCTGATGATTCGTCCCTACATCCAGATAAGAACATCGTCATTATTCATAACTGGAGAATTAAATTTACTGGTAATGCTAACGCTTTAAGGGTAGACACGTTTACTTATCGTGAAGACACAACCTTTAGGTGAAAATTTCAGCCTGATTTGTCATCGTGATATGGTTCTCTTCAAGTGTAAGGCTAACGCGTGGTACTGAAGGTATCACAAGTCCGTTAAATCAGTAGTATGCAATAATTTATACTCAGCTTTGCGTTCACATTACAAAGTTGTTCAGACCAACATAGATTATCGTGAAAAGATAAGAGACCGTCAGCAACGTGCGAATGAGCTATTTGACAGTTGTCATTATAGCATTTTGGAACTGACTGATAAATTAGGTCACCTGCTTCCAGAAGCAGCTCTAGTAAAACTTTTAAAGAGAAACTTGCTTCCTGAAATTCAACAACTCCTTCTATGCAACGGCTCACTTGCGTCATTTGTGTAGAAAACGCAGGATGTACGGAGCGGAAATTTGGATTCAAAGGTACCGGTTTTACCTGAAAAGATTTCCTGATTTCGAAGAATCTGAAGTTCACAAGGACGATGATATTGCTGCAATTAATATCAAATGTTGGAATTACCATGAGGAAGGTCACCGATAACATGATTGTGTGGCTGAGAGAATATCGTTTTGCTATGGTTGCGGAGCAGCTAATGCGTTTAAACCCAATTGCAAGAATTGCTCTATAAAGCTGTTACTGAAGCGACCGAACGGTGCACCCAAAAATTTCAGAAAAAGACATCCAGTCAAGCAACCAGCACCAATCGATAAATATAAATGATATTCCAGCAGTTTCTTCCTTGTTAATCGATACTAAACAGAGTCCTTCTACCACTTGTGAAATCCGAAATTTTTTGATTACTATAAACACCGCTTGAGCGCCTATAGTCGCGTTAGCAGCAACAAACTTCGTTCGTTGCGTATGAGAAAGTTTTGGAATATTGTCAAGCAAAGCACTCGAAAAGTGCTTGCTACAATCTTCGAGAATATCAGAGAATTGCAATCAGATATTTGGCCCTATGCCGAAGTTATTTTGCTGGAGGAGTCAATGACGAAGCTGCTAACTACGGGGCCATTCGTTAGTGCCATCGCTGGTAAATTAGTAAAGGAAGAAGAAGCTTCTAAATAACATTCATTGCCTTGCAAAACGGCTGAAGGACAATTACAAAAAATTCATGGTCATATTTGAACCACTACTACGTTCAGCTATGATTCGAAAGAGTTAGACATTTACATTGTAGGATGTTTATAAAATGTTTGAATTTCCATGTTTATAAAACTAAAATGTCAGCTTTGCTTTTTATTTATTACCACAAGTTGTCGAAGTTTTATTATTATAGAAAACAATTTTTGTATGGAATCAAAAAGAAAATTTTAACTGAGAATATATTTTTGTATTATATATTGAAAATAAAATATGTGCAAATAGCTACACTTGATGATCCTGTCAACGAATTTGCAGTTTTCAAAGATGTGAGTCCGGAAATGTGAAAGTATTAAACAAGTTTCATGGCTGGCTCTGCTTTGTGTGGTCGTGAATGTGTCATGGATGTTCCTGAAGCCTGCCGTGATTAGTATTTTAACAAAAAGAAAAACACACTAAATTAAAAATGATTTTGGAATAAAAAAAGAAAGGAAAAGAAAATGTTATTGAATTTCGAAAAGAAACGCAAACGAAATAAGTAAAAAATAATAATGAGAATAAAAACGATTTATTTGAAGAGAACAAAAAATTAAGTTTTTAAAAATTGATTATTATGTGTACAGAAAAAGTTCCTTAATCAAAATTTTTAAACAATTGGAAATTAAGAAAATTGAATTATGATTATGAAGTTTCAAGTGAAATTACAATTATGCATTGTCAATATAAAAAAAATTTATTCAATTTTTTGCCACTAAGTGATTAAGAACAAATTAATAAAAGAAATATATGTATAAAAATTATTTTTTTACCGTCTTTTTTTATTTCAAATTATTCAGCTATTTTTGCTCCCTGAAAGACAAAGCAAGGACATGGCTTTACCCGTCAATGTGCTCGAAAAACTGAATAAATGTTTCCTGACTTTTTGAATAGTGTACTAATCTGTTTGAGGCCTAAATACAAAGTTACGCGACATAAACATCAGTCGTCTGGCGACGAACTTTCATATTTTTGCGTCATCTGAAAAGTAGTGGAAGTCTGATGGATATTCCTTTTTTATTCATGATGTATTTTCGTATACATTTTAGCAATGTTAATCAGATTTATTACATTTCACCTTTACAACCCCTTTGAGCTCATAGATGGAAACGAATAAATCAATGAATTAGTTAATTATAAAAAAGCTAATAAAAACACAGTTAATTCAGAATTTCACTCCGATCAAAAATAGTCTACTTCATATCCAATAAACATAAGGAAAGACATTTCCGTCCTTCGATGATGAATACAACAATATATTAAGTTTAATCGTCCAAGAGAGAAAATTGATATGAATCAATTAATGGTAAATTCAAGCTATCATTTTACCAGTTTACACTGCAACGTAATTTGCCATAATTATAGGACAAACCTTTGCATAAATTTATATCGTTCGCGTCCATGCTGCTAATTGAATATTGAAAGCGTATTGTTGCCACCAACCACCAGGGTGGCAAAATGCTTGCTTAGTATACATACGTGGAGCAGAGTAGCGCTAAATAAAGTAGGAAAGAAAGAACCGGCAACTAATTATAAACGATTTTGTTAGTACCAAACACAAACTTAAGTAAGATAAGATTAAAATCTATGGAGAAAATTTTATTTTTTTTATTTTAGATGATACAAGATAGCAGACAAAAAATGTATTTCCAGTTACCATAAAACTACCCCTTGATGTGTGATTGGTACGTATCTTGAGTTGGTCATAGGCCGTTTATCGATTGAAATAACACTTTCATTGAATTTACGGGTATTCCTGACAAAAGCTCGTGGACGCCGACGAGTTACGCCGCACTTTGAAAGTTGCTGCTTGCCTATAAACTGACAATGTCAAGTTTTTGCAATTCAACTTTTTTTGGCAGCAAAGAAACACGTCTAGATCGATTCACAATTTTATGTTGGTTTAGAATATACATATGTGACTTTGGGTCTTATCAACCTAGGTATTATCCAAACACAAAAATGGTTTTTTTATTGATCGGTAAAATACCTTATTGTCTATGTCCCGATGCAAGTATATTGGGCAGTAAATGTGGTTTTGTTTTAGTTTTCTACCTATTGCGGACGTGTACGTGGGTAAATCGTAGCTAACGTTCGGCTCTCGTCGATAAGAGAAAATTTATGCCATATTTCAAGTTCTTACCTTCAATTCCGCCAGCTCCACAAAAAAACCGTTTTTACGATTCTTTCGTTATCGGATCGATTTTAAATATTATGTTTATTAAATTTATAAGTTAATGCTTTCTCATACAAATCTTTAGACGCTATGAAGGGAGTGAAAAAATTAGTATACCGTGATTATAAGGTGGTGTAGTTAAAACAAAGCGAGCTATGCATAACTTTTTATATACTTTTACACCAACGCCCTTATTCTCTTTACTATCAACCAAATAGTTGCAAAAGAGTCTGGAAAAAATTTTATATTAAACTTTGATAAAGAGAATTTTACAATTTATGTTCTCTTAGTTTAGAACAAATGTCTCCTGTAAGCAATGAAATAAGAGAATCAATCAAATATTTTTCTCCTTTTCTATATAAGTCTTGGCATAAGTTTCAGACTAGGCTTTTAAGGGGAAGCAAACAAATACAGTGATAAAGGGTAGGACTAATCTGTTGAGAAATTTTAAATAAAGCGTTCAAATCAAAATGTGTACAAATGCACTTACATGCATGCAAACGTATTTATAATATTTCTACACCTCGATGGAAAAATTTTAGTAAGAATGAATCACTTTCATTAAATATTGCACTCTTTGGGCAGATCGTTTAAGTGTTAAGATATACGAAGTTATAATTTCATTTCTGACATCTTATAAACTATCAAAATTTCATCGAAGTAAATATTGAAACCGGACACCACATTTGTACAGAAATCAGCACACTTTCCGAAAGAATATAAGACGGTTTGCAACATTTTGTTGGAAGCCGGTAACGAATTGCACGATTCATACCATAAAAAGAACACAATAGATCATCCCTTTAATTCCGATGCAAGAAATCTATCAGAAAAGTTTAACAAGAAGATACGACTGAAACTATCATATATTCTAAGTTGTGTGAATTTTTCTCTTTTAAAATCTCTTCAAGATAACAAACCAAACTACTCAATTTAAACACGTTTCTTCCACTGTAATGATTCTAAAACTATAAGAAAATCTATAAGAAAAAAAAAACCGCTAACTCTTTGCCTCGAAATTTTCTCTTTATGTATTTATTGTGTATATTTTGTAAATAAATTTACAAAGTATAAATTTAAACGCTGCCGGATAACTTAGATCTTATGCTTGCCTGTATTGAACACTCTACCGCATTTACCGCTTGAGCCCGCGACCATTGAGTTTGCTAATCGCGATCCTTTGCCTACTCGACTATTCATGCGGACAAGTGCGCCAAAATTTCGCCGCCATAATCAACTCATATTTGACAAAAATCAATATTTTCTTAAGTATTTTATAAAAATAAGTATGAGATAACTCCTATGCAAATGTTTAGGGCATTAAATGAAAAAACAAGAAAGATATATTCTTCTAATCATTTGAACAAAACACATAGCAACTGTAAAATATTTTGGTGGTTATTGGCGTGTCCCTTCGTTGCGAGAGCTTTCTTACGCTGTTTCTTTAAATGTCATTAAGAAACATACAGTCATCCATTTTGTGGTTCCGAAAGTAAACGTGAATAAAACACACTTCTGATTGATATATGAATCAATTTTTCTTTTAGTATACTGCCTGGATCTTGCCATTATTTGTGGACGACAATATATACATAATTATACAGGGAACCGAAATTGTTAAACGTTACGACAACAATGATCCTACGGCTACGTTTCACACATATGGGATGAAGTTCGTATTTGATTAAATGACTTCGAAAATAAAAATTAGTGACCCTTTGGTATAATAAAAACACATGAATTGTTCTAAGGACTTCTACGTGTATAAAAACAATCATTAGGTGTGGTTTGTGGGCTGAAAAGGTTACATTACCTTTATGACGGTGGAAAAAGCTAACAACTAGTTTTTTGTGGCAAAAATGAGATAATTTCGATTTGGAAAATACGTTGAAATATGCCATACATCTGACACCATTAATTTATTACGGTAAAAGTTCAACGACCATGTAATTTCCAAAGAGAACCATGTGACTTTGCCAAGAAAGTTATGCAATACGACTCTGTCCGATTTTTTACTTTAGGGTTATGTTGGATATCTTTTATTTTTTATTACGAATTTAGGAAAAAAAACGAGGTTATTTTTCTAGTTTTTCTTAACGCTTCAATTTACTCAGAAGATGTTCCTTATATGCGTAACATGGTGATAGTCAGGAAGAAGTATGGAAAGAGGGAAGGAGATAGAGTACGATAGCAGTCTAGCGGATATTTGCCCATTCGATAAAGGTTTACTCGCATTTTTTTAGTTTTCACATGGAAAACAGATCGAAACGCTGCTATTTTTTTCAAAAACATTTATAGCCAAAGATAGGAGTCATGCCAAAAAGTTGAAAACACTTCACGACAAAGAAACTTTTCGAATACCTTCACGAAGTTGATTGAGAACTCGGGTCGACTCTACTTTGTCTCCATTCTAACAGCCTACAAGTTCAGAATCGAGGGATTATTTTGTTAAAAAGAAATGAGGGAATTTTATTTATAGGACTCAGTATACTCTCAGTTTTTGTAAGTGCTTTCTAATGGATAATTCAAAAAAAACATGATGCACATTATGTTTCTAACATATACTTACTTTTCATTTCAGTCAGGTATGTACCTTTGTACAACAAACATTATCCTATCTTTTGAAATAACACTTTGACTTGTTTGAAGTCCAAAAAATGTTCCTTAAGTATGCATTAATCGCGTTTTAGATATCTAAATTCTTCTACAAGAGGAATAGATTTCATTATCATTTTGAATGCGCAGGTTTACCTATTTTACCTATTTTTCCATTTTGGACGCAGCGTACAGACTACTTTTCTTTAAAAATTTCCTCAGTAAGATTCAAGAAAGCAAAGTAAAAATTTAATATAACGACTTAATTTTCCAATTTAGAGAAAGCGCATTCCGTACACATTTACTTTGTTAAAAATCTCGGCTTACATGCTGGAAGTCGGCTGATTTTCAAGCGACGAGAATATGGAACCATTTGTATGTACCACAAATAGATTATAAATTAATAAAGAAGAGGAAGACAACTTCATAAGCAACTTCCTTAGAGGCATCGAACCTTTACACCTATTGTTGTTTATTTATTTAGTTATGTATTTTGCCAATTTCGACTATGGGTACTTCTTTGCATGTTTGTGTATGTATAACCCCATGTTATATAAAATAATTATTGGTATGCCTGGATGCAAACCAGAAATGAAAGACAAAAATCAGAATAATTTTTTTTAACATTATATATAAAATATGTATATATGTATTTTTTAATATATGTATATTAATATGCAAAATAACAGAAAATTCACATTCGACGGAATCGAATTGTTTGACACCCGTATCATATGTAACAAAATATCGTAGTCAATAGAGGTGAACTTCTTTTAGAAACTTTCAACTTGAGTGTTATCAGTTACTTAAATTTGGTTATTATTATTATTTCTTTGAAAACTATTAAAAAAACCATATTTTTGCCACGAAAATTCATTTCTTAATCTCTTTCAATATATGAAATGTTTGAATATATGCAATATACATAATAACTATTCGACCTGTAAATCTTGAGATGGTCAATTTACTACCTAAAAAGGATTCTTTACATAAATTCAGTTCTTTCCCATTAAGTAATATGCACGGAGTTACTTACATACACATTAATAACGAATGTAATAAAAACAAAGAAAAAGCCGACAATATACTCACTTTCGCGATTGATATTCAATGTGAAAGAAATTGTTTCCGAAATTGTAGCGAAATAAAAATTCGTTGTGTTTTACTTACTTTGCTTCTTACAGCACACACTTGCAAGCAATTTCATTTGTATACAGACATGAGTGAGTACGGCCTAAAATTATGTTGATGTTTTATACTCGCTTGATATTGTAAAACAATACAATCATTCGCACTCATGAATTTCGCAGTATTGACAGAAAGATGGTTAGCAATCGGGGTGGTATTACTTGTTAATGAAATAGATTTGGCTATTTCGGCTATGAAAAATTATTGTTATTGTGCTTTAACTTTTTTTTGCTCTTCTCTAATTCATTTTCGTAAAATATCGTAATGCCAGTTTGATCAAACCGTTTCGTAACATATTAATACCACACTTCCTTATATATACTTCCGAATCAATGTTAATTCCGAGTCATGTCCGATTGTATACTGGTTTATGCGTCATGGGTCATTAAAAATCCCACCGGCACATTCATTCCTAGAAAATAGCCACAATCCAAAGGGGCTTGAGCAGCCCATAACAAAGCATATATATTTAATTAAATTGAAAATCTTAAAACAACGAATATTTGAAGTTATAGATTAGAACTGACTAACTTTTAGCATAAACATATATATGTATAGTTCAGTTCAGTACACATATACATATGAAGGCACCTTATTACGTTGTATGCACACATACAATTTTATATAAAACTTTACAACTTCAATGGTTGAGGTGACTAAAATTCGTTTTATGACAAATGTAATTTTCCTAGCTGTTTATTATTTCTCGTTTACTTTTTTCTTACGTTAAAATTGTTAATTTCGGTGGAGTTTACATTTTCTAATATTACTTTCTTAAAGTCTCTGCATTTTTCTATTTAAAAGACAAAAAGTAAAAATGTTAATGGCAAGTGAAGCAAGTTTCTGTATATCCATGGAGACGCACTCATTTTCAAAGCTTTTAAAGCGACAATTACCTGAAAGATGGACAATAACGGGGTGGTTAACAAATTCAGTCAAATTTGACGTCAAACATTATATATTTTATGTTTATGTTCTACTTATTTTATGAATTATGCTCCAACGAAAAAGTAACAACGCCTTGTTTCATGTAAATAACATAGAATTTCTGTAAAAACTTTTCATATCCGTAGCCTATAAGCTTCTCATTCGAACGTCGAGGAAGCACATGAGGATGAGAACAAGCTTAATAAATCTGAAGAAATATATATGAATATGATATGTTAGTAAAAATTTTATCATAATTTTCAAGGCAATCTTTGCAGTTTTCTCCTTTCGCTTTTAAGACAATTGATTTCAACCCCATTCGGGCACGTTTTTAAATGAAATTTAACTCAGTTCCAACTTTGGAAAAAACCTATATATGAATATGATAAGTTCTGCATAAACCGAGACAGAACAACCAAACTAGATATATGATATTCAGTGTCTACTTTGCATGTTCGGCTAGGTATTAAATGCAACTTGTGCCGTGCAAAACTAATTAAAATATAAAAGTAAAAAATAATAAAAAAAAAACAGAAATTCAAGGAAAATGCTATCAATCGTCAAAATATATTCACCAAGTTATTTAATTTATTGTAGTCATGTGGTAGATAGTAACTCATTCTTTTTTCCGAATATTCTTAGTTTTGAATGCCTTTAGAAACTACACAACTTAAGTTTGTCTGATCAGAAAAATTAATCTACGGATTTAAGAACACAATATTTGATAACTGTGGCCTCTTTTCAAAGAATCCCTGTGAAAAAATTGTCTCAATATTTAATTTATGCGTAAACGCTTTATGGAAAATACATGAATGCTGCATGTTTCATGAAATGACAGTTAACAGGACTATGAACTTGGTGGTCATTTTTGTGTTAATTTTAAACAAATATTAAGGAAAACACCATATTGTTCTCCACTACTGCAAAAGATATTGCAAAATCATCGATAATTTTTCTACTTTGTTAACAACATTGGGAGTACAAATTAATACAGTTCACTTTTTTTTTAGTGAAAAATGCATTTACTTCACAAAAAAATGAACAAACGGATTAATCAAAGTATTTTCATTCGTTAGCTACTAGTTTTCCACACTTCTCGGATAATTTCAGATTCTATCGCGAAAAAATGACTTGTCTTCCCAGGTTATAGCCGAACTAACCAATGCAAATGGAGGCACAGTTTTCACAAATAATAAGTCTTCTATTGACACCTCTGTTAATCGGAGGTAGTAATGTCTGTTAATAATAGTGTGTAGCGTAGAACAACAAATATTTCCGAAACAAGTTTTGCTATACCATACCGACTTTCTAAATACTAAAAACACATCACTTTTGGCATATCACGCCCATGCTTCTTTTTAAATCATCTTTAAAAGATAAAATTATTTTAATTTAAAGTAGATAATTAAGCATTTGGAATTACATTCTGTCTCTACGAAAACGATGGTTTATCGTCATCGACACCCTATTTCACCTTAGCTCTAAAAAAACTACTGTTCTGCTAACGTAACATTAAGCTTATCGTCGATATCAACTAGTCCAAACACGTGTTACTTTTCATACAACCAAAAAAAAGTACTATCGGTTGAAAATCATGCTTAGCTTTTCGTTGGAAGTTTATTGTAAAGAAACTTTTTTAAAATACCGGCTTTGATTTTTGAAATAACATATAATAAATAGGTACGGACTACCAGTAATTCCTAGGCAAATAGTGCTTAGCACTTGAGTGCATGAATATACGCTCATCATCAGAAAATATTTTGCTAGCATTTTCAAATTTCGCCGTTTAATAAATACAAAGATGATCTGTGCCAAATTATTGATACACTTTTTTGAAAATTAAATTATGTATATTGTAAAAAATATTTCGCCCTTCGATCCAGACCGCAATCTCTGAACTTTTATTATAGCGGATATCATTATAGTCTGTATTAAATTTGTGTAGACATACATAACAATCGTAATTTTAACGTATTCTCGACTGTCAAATTTTTTCCGTTCCTAATATTAAATACCGCCAAAAATAATGAAATTCATTATTTCCATTGCCATCCATTATATCAATATATCCAATTCGAAATAATAAAATGTAAAATCAAAGCAGCTAGGTATGCTGGCATATAGGTAAGCTGGCATATAAGCAATGCGTAGACGCTCGGGTTTAGGATGTTTCCTGTGCGTGTACGCTACGAAAATTTGTAGCAAGGAAATCGTATCAGACAATCTGCGTATACTTTCACAATAATAGCTTGTGTTTCTCTATATACAAAAAAAATATCTCAATATCGGAATATATCACGTTGACTACATTACGGCGTCCCACAATAGCGCCTATAGAAAGCGCCTAATGTTGACGCGGTTAAAAACAGAGGTTTATAGGACGTCCACGGCAGTGGCAACGATGAATAGAAGTTCGCGGGCGCGAATTCGTTAACATATCTTGTATAGAAATGGTAGAGAAAGAAAATAGTTTTTTGGCGAGTAGTTTGCTCTATAGATTGGTGCACTGAGTATTTTGTTATATATTGGAAAGAACAAGGAATTCATTCGCACAGTTTCCTTAGCGCTTAAGAGTTTGGAAAAACAATATTGTAGTAGTTAAGTATATATCATATAACAATCAATGCTTTTCACGTGCACGATTTGAGCGTTTCAAACTCCTAAGGAAAAGATAGTGCAGTTTTTAAATGCATGTTAACGTCTATTGATTCTATAATATTAACGTTTATTAAACGAGCGTTTTCTTTACTCATTATGTACTCGTATTTAACGTATAATACTTAGACAACATTTCATCATTAATTAAATATTAGATACGTTGCAAAGCCCGGTGCAAATTGGACTTTCATATTTATAAACTCTTATATTGATAAATTTCTATGAACTTTTCAAGAACCGGTTGTTTTATCAAAATACAATGCAAGCAAGCAAATCAGCAGAAGGGTCCCTTCGCTGGCCTGTTTGTCCTTCTCTATCTTTTTTCTTGCAGTTGACATCAACGAGTGTTCGTTGTTTTGTTTATGGATGTACGTATATGTATGACTTGTGCATACAAAGTGCGAGTTAGAAATATATTTAAAAATGTGTAAAACTAGTTTTGTCTAAGCGACAAAAGGGTTCAACTAGCCAAAACCAGTTTCTTACTTTTATAATGCAAACATTCGTGTTTATTTACTAATATTCTTACCTGAGATCTATTTTAATTTGTCCATTTGGTATATTTGTTTGTGTGGAAAATAATAAAAGCACCACCACTATGACCACTACTAACCTAACACATCTGCCAGCACAACATATAAGTAATTGTAAAGTTAAATCCTTTAAGAAAACTTATCGTTTCCATATATTGCGCAAATCACCCCTTTGTCCATATAAGCAAAAAAAAAAAAAAAAAAAAAATTGAACAAGTTAAGCATAATAATGACCTTGCACCTTAAATTAGCATAATTTTTCTTTCAGTCCATTCTTCAGTCAAGCCAAGGTATACGAAGCTTTTCAATATAAAAGGAAAACCTACTGACATAACTCACATAAACATTTTGTATAGAGACAAGCTTATTTCAAAATTTAATTGAAAGTTATATACATATATATTTGTTAACATGTCTAGTATCCAGCAAAAGTGAGCCCTACCATTTAAGAAAGCACCAATGTTCTTTACTCACCATTTAAAGTTATATATTTAATATATGAAACTATTTGCCGACATTAGAATAACATTCTGAAACGTGTTTTTAGATAAAATATGGAATTGTTAAGGCTAACAAAAGAAACAAATACTACCAGCTGATAAATAATTGCTAGGACTAAAAAAGAAGAGCATTTTCTTTTAATATTCGACTTCCTCCCAATTTAGTCACTTTCATAAGGAATACAATGAATCCAAGTTGTCTTTAATATTTCAATATCTTTTCATAAACCGAATCAATTACGATACGTACTATATCAAGTTTGTGCGGATATATGCAACAGTCAAAGAGACTTAAAATTGACCCATCTGTTACTATGCCGATGCTTTCAAAAGCATTTTTTGAATAGGTTTAAGAGTCTATCTAGCGTACCGGTGGCAGGTATCTAGACATAATTTGCTACAATGGCGTGCTCTTGACCGAAAACGAATTCCATTGAAAACCTCTTGCATTCGGCCGTTTTGCGATCAAAAAAATTTTCTATTCTCGAAATCTCCCCAAAAAAAAGAAATCGCAGAGTAGTAGGATTTTGGCAAATTAAATTGATCTGAAAAAATTTGTTCAGCTGGATGAATTTTTAAGCTCTCTCATTGCTAACGTCCCCTGTTTGGCCAAAATGTTCTAATTTTTAATATTTTATGGTGAAAATTAGTAGCGACTTTGACAAGAAAATTAAGTTTGTATTGGGTCAGCTCAGTCCCCCTTAAAATATTTTGACATTTTATCACGAACACAAATGGTGATTTTAGTAGGCATAGCGCTGCACGATATGGACTATAACATTTGGGCGTTAGCGTTTTTCAAACTGATGTGACAATAGCCGTCAACAGCAAGATCGGCAGAATGCAATTTTGCTAACAGCGGTGAGTTGAATTTTTACTTCCGGGCCACTTATTTTGAAAACAACTTTTTGACGCCAAATTCTGTGCGCAAAAATAAGACTTTTTTCACAAAACAAGAATGGGAAGACGACGGTATGATTGAGGATTTGGCCCATAAGAATTTAACCAAGTTTACAAAGGCTTTTTTCGTAATGTAGAGATTGTTGAAAACTTTGAACAAATTTTAAAAGAACAGCGTCATCATAAATTTTTTAAGAAATTTCTGAATATGGGAAAAAGTTCATTATCTAACGGCTATATTTTCTTGAAATCTCTAGCCCATGAAATGGTCACCTGTGTGAAATGAACCCCCTCTGGGGTGTTACAGGCTAATATCTTATCAGTTTATTTGTAACTTCTCTAACACCCTAATATATCCATAACTTTGTGTATCTTTAAAATAATCGTTGAATAGCGGACTAAATAATTGAGAGTGACTCGAAAAAAGAAATTAAAAGTATATCGAAAATATTTTGATGCTAATTATAAATTCAGCAATAGAATTATAAATTGTGTTGTTTTCTCTGTCATCTTGCAACACGTAATGTACAATTTTATATGTGACAGTGCGACAAAAATGGCACTTCTTGGCAAAAATTTTCTTAGAGGAGTATTGATATGAGTTTTTCAACATAGAAGGGTTGCTTAATAGTCCTGAATTCACAGACCAAAGAAAGAGATTAATGTAATATTTATTGTAATTAAAAAACATGTCTGCAACACATTACAAAACTTTAAATGCGTTTTTCGTGACACAATTTTGGATCTTCTTTTTTTTTTTTTTTACATAAACCATTAAAAAGTACAGACAATTTTCGAAGTTAATTTAGACGTTGTATATAAACGCATGATTGTCTCTTATAGATAAAAGTTGAAATATTTTACCCAAATACTTGCCAATCACGCAAAAATCAATATTTTTCAAATCACTTACCTATTTCATTTGCTACAGATATATGGGACAAGTAATTTTATTCTTAGATTCAAAATCACTTCCGTCATTGTGTAAGGCGCAGACCTCAAATGGAAAATGCCGCGCGACAACAACGCTGAAATTGCCATTTTTTAATATTTTTCAAAAAGAAGTTTTGTTTTAGTGCTGAAATATAAGTGTAATAACATCTTCAATATTATTATCTTATTATCGTTTTTTTCATAAAAAATTTGTCAAAAAAAGTTTTCTGGGCTGCCACAGTGGCTTCCCCGCTTAAGTTTTTCTAGCCTAAATTAATGACAAGTTTTTTTATTTTGCTCTAGTGAAGAACGTATTTCTCCGCTTGATAAGTTTTGCGATTGGTCGGCAAACTTCCGCTATATAATACAGCGCAGGGGTTCGAGCGTCTATGTGGCATATAGTCTATATTTAGTGCTAGTAGCCGCTTTGACAGATATTAATCTTAGGAACATTTCTGTAAATCTCTTTCAAAATTTTAAATGAGTTCTTATCGAATGTAAATGAGTTCTTATCGAATAAAATTCATATAAAAAACTTTTTTATTTAAACATATGTTTTGCATGCCACAGTTATATAATTCTTATCGAAATTCGCGCCTATATCTGTAGTCAAAGAAAGTCAATGGATTCGGTTCGAATTATCTCTTTTGACAAAATTTTTCGAACATAGTTTCTTCGTGTGTTTCATCTTCACCGGCGACTTGACTTAAAAACCGGTAAGCTCTATTGGCTCCAAAATCTTTACATAATATAAAAAGTAAGTACATTTTATACAATAGTATCCTCTAATCTATTTGATATAAGACCGTGGGAAATAGTCAGTAAATCTAATATTGAAGCATACCAAAGATGTCAAACTAAGATTTGCAGACATCAAACGCATCCGTGATGCATTAGCAGCAAAGCTGTTCATGATGGCAGGAGTTTTCTATTCATCGAAAATCTAACTCATCGCCTTTCTTCCAAATTTCTTAAAATAGCAAGATAGAGAAAACATTATATACTGAATCGTCCATTTAAAAATTTATATATTTGTTTTCCTTAAATTACTTTAATGAATTTTCTAAGTTTATGTAGTTTTTGAGTTTTTTTATGTAGTTGAGAATTTTCCAAGTTTAGTTAGTTATTGAGCCCTCTAAAATTTACGCAAATTGAAAATCCAGACAGCTTAAATATGCATGAGTTTTTCCAACACTACAATACTTTTTCAGTCCCACTCCCGTAAGTGTGCGTGGATTTAATCATTCGACTCGAGATACACGAATTTTGTCACAGGGCTTGTTAAGACTACAAATTTCTTGAGTAGTGCAAAATTCTGTCCGTATGTTCTTATGCGCAATACTAAATAGAGTTTTAAGAGGGAGATTATCGATCAAAATTAACTTTCCTACAAATGAAAAATTAAGCAGTTTATTTCGTCCATAAATATAACCTTGCAATCCTACTTCTGTTATTATTCGAAAAAAAAAAAAAATTGTGATATTGGTTATTTACAAAAAAATTAAAATTAAATTACTGATTATTAACACATTCTTGATGAACTTTTCGTCACATTTAGAACTGGAATTTTTATCTTTTCTGCCTCTTATAAGTAAATTGTCGTAAGAACATACTAACTGTTGATTTTCCCAGGCTACAGTAGATACGCGCTAAGAGCACAACACCTTTTCATATTCATGTTTCGAAGCATATATTGTTTGTTGTGTAATCGTTATTTGCGCTGGAGAAAATTCATTCATTCAAGTCATTTTTGACTTGCCTAGGCGGCGTGGATGCAAATTACATAGTATTCAAAAGTTGTGTTAACAAGGGAAATATTTTTTCTGCGCAACCTCTAACGTTTTTCTTTGTTGATATTGATTTTTATACTCCAACTCTTAGTACAATCTCAATTTTAATTTTCAGTTTCTGAGTTAACTTTTAGTGCATCACAGGAACCGATTTAGTTGTTTCGCATAGATGTTTGTCTCTACAGCACCAGTTTTTTCACCCCCAGTAGTAATTATATGTATGTTTTAGATGAGGGGATGGATATTTTTTTGAAGTTGTTCGGCCATTACGCAATGAAATAAAATATGAAGCTTTAGATTGAATGAGCAATTGTGAATCGGGCATGAATTCATGCTGTCAAAATATAAAAGCAAATTTATTATATATATATATTCACTCGTAAGTTTTGATTGAAAGCTTTTCAGCATTTAGTTTAAAATGTGTTGATAATAGATTGGAGAAAAATCACATTGTTGCAAGAAATCTTTGAGGATACATCGAATTACGTTCGCATTAAGCTTTGGAGATTTCAAATTGGAAAAAATTAAACCAAAATTAGTTTTCGTAATTGCATTCTCGTCACAACAATCAAATCGACGCTCGAGGATTCGAATCACGGCGATTTAACCATGCTTTGTCGTAGCTATAGTGGGCGCACACACTAAGCCGCGGTCACTCCCTGTGACCTTCTCTCTTTCCCTACTTCTTTCTGAACATCACTATGTTACATATAATGAGACGACATTTCCTCAATGACTGTAGTTTCAATTTCTTTTAGTTTGTCACTCAAGAAATCTTACAATAATCTTCGATAATAATTAATTTTCCAAGTAAAAAATAAGAATTTAAGTACAATCGCCACTCTCTATGTATCATTTATCCAGCTTCTTCCCGTGTTTTCTTTTTTCTCTGTCAAGACAACTGACACTTGTGCCACTTTTCCTCATTTCTTGAGAACGTATAATTTTTGTTATTCTTCGCTGTTCTCATTAAGCAAGCCTTCTAACGATATGAAAAATATAAAATATTTTCTTACAAAGCTTAGGCAATAATGAATGTGACTTCGCTTAGCAGTTTACTTTCTGAAACCATTATTTATATCTGGGTTTTACGCAGATAACGCTATTTGATGTCTTTATAAGAAAAATAACGTAATGCACTCGAACAAAATTATAGTGTTGGGCACAGTGAACTCTTTTTAGTCTAACACTATTTTTTAATATAAAATTAAGTAAGGGCCTTATCTTATTATACTATTCATTCGAATGGCTAATGGTACAGCAAATTATATTAACTCGTTATGTACATAGATGCTCTCATATTGCCCTTTAATAATTGCCTAATGTTTGCTATTTGTCTAGCTCTCCTAATCTCCCAATAAAGTTATTGAAGATTTCATCCCAGCCTATTAATCCAAAATGCAACAAATACACAAAAAAATAAATGAAAAAATTAAAATAGCTGGGCTGCTTAAGACTGCGCTAATATGTTTCCAGAAGCAAAAGTGTGAACATCGACTTTTAAGTAATTGAAGGCAGCTATGAAAACTTAGCAACTCCAAGCTGAGATTTATTTTTTTTGTTCTTAGTATGTCCTTGCTTATAAATACTCGAACGGTTACGAAGTTTTCGATCTTCTTAATACATTTTTTTAACTTATCTGCAATAATCGCGAACTTTCATCAGTTTATTTTTATCAAAATGATAATTGTGAAAATAATTTCTAAATATGAGGTATTCTAAAATTCGATGGTTTTCCACCCCTAATAATATTGTTTCCTTCAGTGTATTTCTTTTGTTTTTGTTGAAAATTATAGAAACATTTCTAAACTGGATGTATTACTCAAACTATTCGAGTGGATTATACTCATCGAGGTAAGCATCAAGTGTATGCCTTATTTTGGACACGAATTTTTTAAAGCGAGTCAAGTCCTTGCGAATTATTAACTTTGTATTTACAACTTTTTCCCAGCATTTGTAACTTTAACGAATTTTTATTTTATTGAAAATGAAATCGTAGAGCTCGTCCTGCATACTGCGCCACATGGCTATTATTTACATCGTAAATATTTAAAAGACGTTTTCAATTAACATCCATTTGATGAAATTGCCATTACATTATTTTCGTGAAGTCTTCATGAAGCAAGCAACAGCGTACCTATATCATTTATCTTATAGATCCATGATCATCAATGCGATTAGTTCTCCCGTTACTTCAATGTACAATGACAGTTTTATGTTGTGTACATTCTTCAACTCAAAAACTTGCTACTCAACCTGATTTAGAAGATTTAAAGGTTACGTATTGTTCATTCACTGTTATATTATTTGTTTAAAAGAAGCGAAAACCAATTTGGTTTTCGGGAAGTAATTCATTTACAGCTGAATATATTATTGAAAATGCTTATTTATTCGTTGATTTACATGTTCTGTTTGGTTATAGAATTGACTATAATTTACGCATTAAAGATAAGAACAGACCAGTTAAAGGTTTCATTAAGGGGGCTCACTCTGTAATAGCCTAAGAAAAACAGTGTTTTTTGGAAATATTTTTGGACAGAAGAAGGTAATAAAATAGTATTCAGTATTCGCAGAAGTTATAAAGTGTATAGTTTAGTATTAAAAAAAATATTTTTGAGAGAGGCAATATCGGATCTATTCCTGAGAGGCATGTTTGATTTAAGCGATTTTGAAAAGCAGTGCAATTCCAGAAATTGTATTATGGGCCGATTGCAAATTGTGTGAGAAAAAACTCATTCAAAATCTTAAAATGTGTTGCAGACATGTGCTTTGATTACAATAAATATTCCATTAATCTCCTTCTTTGGTCTGCAGTCTCAAGATATTTAAACAGTGTTTCTATGTTCAAAACCTTCATTCTGTTTCCTCGAATATGTTTTGCCAAAAGGTGCTAGCATATAGAATAACGCACGCTTTCCTCTCTACGTGCTGCAAGATGTTAGAGAAAATATAATAATTTATAATTCTGCGGCCAAATTTATAATTAACGCCAAAGCGTTTATCATATAATGAGGCTCATGCAGCGCTGAGTATTTTTGTTTGAAAATGCTTCTAAATTCATATGTTACTGTATTAGGAAAATTACAGATAAACAAATAAAAGACATGATCCTGTAGTTTCCCAGCAGTGACTCATTTAAACAAAGGCAGTTTTCTTAGAGAGCGTGGACAAAGCCCGAAATTCAAAAAAACAAATATCTTTCAAATAGCACTTTTTTCAAATTCTAGAAGGTTAGAATGTCATATTTTAAACCAATGCAAATATTGATTTTGTAAAAAATATACAATGGTAAAGTCAATAAAAGGAACTCTGAGCTATATAGTTTTTCCCATTAATTAAGTACAAGTTGATAATCTCAGTACTACAAATCCTAATTTATATAAAATGCAGGTCTTTGTTCTTCTTCTGTTTCGTTTCTAATCTTTCATACAAATAGTTTACATCTATACCGCTTCCGAAAAATTAAATTGTTTTGAATTTAGGTTTGATAAACATATAAAGAAATATATTTGTTTTCAATTCAAATCCAATTGTCGCATTACATCATTATTAAAAATGTGCCGTTTAATTCAAAAGGAAAACTTGGATTATTCGAAGGTTTTAAAATCTAGTTGTACCTTTCACAATACATAGTGCAAAACATTTGAATTCATGTTGTGGTTATTATAAGTATGCTCCTAAAACCTGAAAAAAATTAATTTAAATCAGATTTAATAATATTTTTAAATCTAGAAAAAATGAAAATATCGTCAACATCTTTACAAACTTCAGTATTTTATGCGACTAAATACACTTGAATTAAACCAGATTGTAGTGTTGATGAAAATTTTATGTACGTTGTCAGATTTTGAGGAAGTATTTAATAGTAGTGGTATTTCAAATACAATGAAAAATGTAGTACACTTTCTTCGCTCGGTAGTATATATAATATAGAAGAATAATTTAACTTTAGCTATTTTTTTTTTTACAGACATTGCTGTTGCTTCCGTCAATAAGTTACCACCCCAGTTTTTACAAGTTTTTATAAACGCCATTTTAGAGAAACGATAAACGATTGAAAATTAATAGAAAGTGGTAAGGAAAGAAGATAAAGACTCACCCCCGTACGCGTATAGCATCACTACATGCTGTCTCCATATCATTGGAAATTGCTATTAGTGCGACTGAAAAACCCCGGATGAAAGCCAATGGCGGGATGTACCTATACACATATGTATATGTATATATATATATATATATATATATATATATATATTTATATCTACCGTATATACATATATAGCTGGCGTACGGCCGTAAATATATATGTATATATTGTATACATTAATATTATAATATATATATATTTATTTATTTATATGTACATTTTTATTTATATGCCACATATATATACGCATGTATAATATGAATAAAAAGAAAATATTAAACATTGTGTAACCGGGAAAACAAAGCTGTCGGCTAATGGCTAATTTATAAAAGTCGGTACATCAAACACTTGAAGAAAAGTCAGATATTTGTTTAGATCACATAAGAGCTCAGTTGTAACCCCTAGAAATTCAGTGAGTCCGTATTAGTTTTCGATTCCGAGTAGATTTAAAATGAGTTGCCAGACTCTCCGTCGTCTATAGTTGGAATAATCGGGTTGGAAAGTTTCAAACAGCGGAGCGTAATTTGCAGACCAATTTGTGGTTCAAATTAACAAACCATCCTTAAAGTTATGCGTTATATACTCGCAAACGCACCTATCATTAGACGGTGTGCTTCAAATATACACTACATCTATTTTACTTGCTTAATTCGCAAAAGCTTTTACCAAACTTTACTAAAATTTCATTCGCGTTTTATGATACATCATATATTATATCTTTGTGTGATATTGCTTTTACAAGAACACCCTAACACATCTTGACAAATTCCTGTAGGCCAATCAACGGCAAAGTTAAGACATTTTGAAAGTGTGAAAGGAATAAAATATTTTCAGAAGACATCTGAGAAAAACATTCCGGAAATATATTAAACGAATATCTTCGTCTTACTTGCCGTTATAGAATATGTTAACGGTGTAACGCAAAATACAAACGTAGACAGGTTGTAATGGAGTGAAATATTTAAGGGTCTGCTTTAATATTTTATATCTTACAAAATATGCTTCTGCAATAATTTTTGACATGTTGGTTTAGTTCTTTATTGCATAAACGTTATAATATATACATCATTCCGTCAACAATATAATCAGCGAAAGATCATACCATCTCATTTGTAAATATAATACGTATGAGAGGAAACAAATAAACGCATGAAATGAGCGCAATTACTGGACGTAGGTACAAAACATTTAACTATCGTTCCCCTTCTCAGTTGATTTTAGCGTATGCATGATATTGTCACCCACTATTTTACATTAACTCGCGTTTCTTTTGAATTATGTATGCACAATAACTATGAAATATCCGTCCTCATACCCGTCGAATTAGAAGTTAGCAAAATAGCTGTCCTTTCGAGCAATTTTGTCAACCATCTGTAAAAGAAAGACAAGGAAAATCTAAAGAACATTTTTTTACTTGCAAACACAAACCAAATAAAGAAGTTTAAAGTTGTACAAGGTTAACAATATTGGATGGATTCGTAAATGCTGGTATACCACGTAAGCCTGCTACTTAAAGCGTTTAACTGTTTTAATGCCCATAAAGAGTAATTATGAAGTTCTGAAAAATTAAAAAGAAAAATCTGATGATTTTTACTTGTGGCTTCTATTTCAATCCATAAGAAAAAGTGTAATTAGAATGAAGGAAGAAATTAATTGTTATTGTGATATAAAATACATATTACATATATGAGCTAAATAAATAATAATAAACGAATAATGATAAACAAATAAAAAATAGATAATTTGTTCTCAATTTCTCTGTTTACAAAATTTTTAAAAATGATATGCTTCCTAATCGTAGAAAGGAAACGTAAGTATGGATAGAATAAACTGTTCGGATTTCTCAAGGAAACATACAACTTTTGATGAGTAAGCGGTAACATTCTATTGATATATGCAAACTATCTTATCGAGCATGTGATTGTGATAAGTGAACTTCAAATGCATGCAAGCACAAAATGAAGTTATTTTTTTTGATATTAGTTTGCTTTGGCGCCGATGAATTGTTTTTAATATTTTTTATAAGAGCAGCGATGCCTTCATACTGTCCTTTAAAGGTTCCTGTTTGAGCCTTGGGCTTATATCGTGTTAATTTATTGAAGGGGATTACTATTTCGCTTTATTTCAAAACATTACATAAAAATTTTTATTAGTTTTGCGTATATATTTTGGTTGTTTATAAACAAACCTCGAGCTTGCCTCCTGTTTTCTTTTTATTTTTTTAAATAAATAACGGGAATAGGAAGCGATGCATAATGCGGAAAAAAGAAATTAACTTTTTTTCATCGTCGAAGCGCAATCAAAACCATAATTCTTGTGCATATACATTTGTATGCTTTTGTTTCGACCTCGTTTGAAAAGCATTTAGTTATATGTATGCCTTTCGTCTTCCAGTACTTATTTCGAAAAAGTGAAGGAAAAATAAGACGCAAATTTGACGTTTTTCACTTTACAATCAATAAAAAAATCATACAAACCTAACTAAACACAAAATTATGTAAAATTTTTGGTAAAATGAAATGACATGAAATAATTGCATGTAATTTCATACAATATCATGTAATTCCATATTTTCGTTTATAATAAAACCTTGAGTTATTAATCTTAAAAGTGCAATAGTTATGCCAGCTTTTATTTCTTCCATTACTTGCCTCACATCCGAGGCCTCTAGCGAAACGTAAAAATAAAAATAATAATCTTCAAAATAAGTGTTCCTTGACCCAGAAAATCAAAAGTTATTTCCATAATTTTTATGTGGTCGCAAACCTTACGAACACAATATCTAGACGTATATAGGCAGAAACGTATTCAATAGCCGAATAAAGTCTACATCCAGTACCGAAAATTAAGGTTTCTCTTATTAAAAACTGCATTGATGGGTTGAGGATCAAAAAATACATTTCATAAGACACTACAACTTACATTAAATAAGAATTCTTGACTTTTTTTTTGACTTAAGATGAACTTATAAGCAAAAAACATACTTTAATCCCACACAATACCCAAACAAGCCTACATATCCACCATACCATCCAATGGCATCCAGATGGCATCAATCAACTTTTGTTGTACAAAAATTTGCCGCAAGAACAAGACAAACACAAGAATTTACTTACCACCCGGAAAACTAAATTTTCTACAGAGTCACTCATTTGGGTTGGCATTAAAACCCCCAGCCCTTGTCTCAATTTTAACACAATAACACAAACTGCGCTCTGTGCAACGTTTAGGTAAATATCGCTATGCACCAGCCGTTGATAGCCTCTAAGCCCAAACAACCGCAAAGAAAGAGCTAGAAGACATGTAGGTTCTTCTGATACTATCATTCTTTTTCTCTTTTGGCATGTGAAAGTTTTGCAGAAATCTGCGTACAACAATACGTATATTTCAAATTACGTTGTTGACGTATGTATAACATTATATACCTATCCATTTTCGGGTAACGTAAGAGGGTTTAAAGACTCCCGCAGAACCCTTTTGCGTCTCAAAAAATTCTGAATTTCGTTCTGCGAAATGTTAAATTTATTAGACGGTCAACAATCGAACGATTTTAATACAAGGGAGGACGGCGAAGCTTAGATATCTAGCGAAGAGATAAGATGTCGCATTTATTGCGTATCGCAGGTAACGTCTTATTTCAATAATTTGGGTAGAAACCGAGGAAATTTTCACTATCAATTGTGAATCATCATTAAACCGGATTGAAAACGATCTACAAAATACACACAAACAACATTCAAGTGATGCACAACGAGAGATCTCTATAGAAGGATTAGAAGCACCTCGTCTTCAACCATCAAATAAATCTGACGCTTATATCGCATGTATGACACATATGGGATCCTACTTGTTATCCCTTGACTTATGGTTCGTCGCGTCATGATTCAGAAATGACCACCATAAATACAACATAGCACAGCGTAATCGAATTGCGTACGAACTCTGAACAAACACCAGAGCAAAATGAATGCGTAAAAATTATATTAAAATCAGATGTTGCTAACACCGAAGCGACGCTTGTAGATGGGGATACTAGATATATTACCACGGGAAAGATAAGCCAGCAAAGTTTACAATAAAATGCAGACGGCTCAGCCCTGTCGAAAAATATTTCTATTCCATAGTAATTAATAACCGTAATAGTATCACTATTACATTTTGCAAATAGATAAAACTTATATGCATACATACATATGTAGATGTAGCAGTAGACAATGAATGGCTGACCGCTAATAGTTAAAAAGATGAATAATCGTGGCAGAAAAACACATAGAAACAATATGCAGTCGTTAAATCCTTTTTAACAGATTTTATTAAAATTTTGTACTTATTTTTAAATTTCAATTAGTTTCTATAGAACATGTGGCGTATTAACTGAATATCTTTACACTCCACCTTCGATTGCAGAGTTGGTGCCTGTGAGTTTCATAGTTTTACCGGAGTGCGAGACGGAAAAACACTGTATCTGGGACTTTGGAAATTTAAATTTAAGTGCTTAGCTAAACTACAGTTTGGGAAAATTAAATCCAATATACTTTACTAGACTACAATTTAATTAATGCTGATATTTAAAGGTAGATATTCAAAATAATTCCCATACGTTAATGCTGAGGATCGTTACTGAAGGTAAAAAAAATTTTGGAGTTCAATTGCGAATAGTGAACATTGAAAAAAAAAAACAGTGGCAGTAAAGTCGTTTATCAAAATTCTATTTATAATATGCGTTGATCTGCTTATCTGAATCTGAATTTTCGTATTTATTACAATTTATGTGTTATTTGCATTTAAGAGCCATTCTTAAAAACATCGCTAGTAGCCACATCACCAAATACTTTCGAAACAGTGGATATAAAATTCAAACTTTTCGGGATGCTTTCGGTACTTTGCCCTAAAGCAGGTTTTATAATTTGTATCTACTGTGTAACGTACGCGTACAAATGTAGCGCAGGGGTTCTGTCGGTCTGCTTTGGTTCGGTCTCTTTCTGCTGCTGAATAGCGGCTTGCTTGAACATCTGGAGCGGAATGTGGAGTTAAGCAAAAAGCAAAAAGGATGTTTTTATCAATAAGTGAATAATGTAGAAAATTATTGGTAAAAGATGACATTTATAAACAAATGGTCGTGATGCATTAATAAAGTATTGTGAAAAATTTTAGCAGAGAAAAATATTTTATAAAAAAAAAAGGATTTATTAAAAAAAATAACACAAATACAACAACTTGGCAAAGTAAACGCCGTTGGATATGGAGAAAGAAAAAAACTACACAGATAAAGAAATGTGTTTGGATCAGAAATTAAGCAAACAAAATGAAGAAAATTGAAAAATGAATTATAAAAACTCAGGAAGTTGTTAATAAAAAGCTTTCAAACTAGAAATTTAATTACGTAGGGCTAAAATTGCTAAGAATTTCGCATCACAAATACAACTACTTTATTGGTATAATGATATCTGTTTAATAAAAAACAAAAAAGGAAAAAGAAATAAGTAAAAGCAAAAGAATATATTGATGTAAAGAACAGAAAAATTTTGCAAGTTTGGTAAAAAGAGTTCGGAATTGAAAAATAATACACGTAAAAAAAAAATTATTGATATTAAAAGACTAGCAAAGAATAGACAGTAATTGTCAAAATTGAAATATTAGAAAAGAACAAAATATTAACCAAAAATTGGCAAATGACTGCCTGCATCAGAGACTCAAGTTATGGAAATTTAAACACGGAATTAGAACTTTTGTGGAATTTTGTGCCTTGCATTTTTCCGAATAAAAGGAAAAAAGTAGTTTTAAGAAATTGTGGGTTATTTTCTATACCTTCGCTTAACTAAGCATATATTGCAAAAATAGAAACAGAAACGCCGGAGAAATAGAACTTAATATAACGGAGATTCGTTTTTTGGTTTCAATGTTAAACAAAGGCTTATTGTTATTGTCTGCAATTGCACACACGCACGTATGAAGACTTTTCGGGAAAAGAACTTTGCCAATAAACGTCGAATTCGAAACATGGGTTTTTTCGTATATACCTAAAGTTCACACATATGAAGCATTGTCAAAAGGGGCTCAAACAATTTATTTTATGCACAAATATAATTATCATACAAAATAAATCTATAAAAAAGGAAGGCAGCCAGAACAACAGAAAAAAAATTAACATCAATTTAATAATAACTCAATTATAAAAGACAAGGAAAGCAAAAATAGTTCATCACCCAACACCCTCAGTCCACAACAGGTAAACGCATTATCATTGGTCATAGAAAGTCTGTCACACAAGTCGAACGACGAGCGGAAAAAACAGCAGCTTAGAAAAAAAAAAAAAAACGGAAGATTGATGCTTGGCTAAACGGTATACTCTACCGCTGAAGCGAAGTATGAGTGGGTGTGCGCGCAAGTGAGGGTAGGGGGACAGGGAATGTGTACGGACTAAGAAGGGACCAACGAACAGCGAGCAATACAGACAACAGGCCTCACAGACGGTCTTAACTCGTGGGCCCACCGTACGTACTCCTTAAGGGTTTCGTTAGACCCTTCCTTTTTTTCATTTACCTTGTTTTAGTTTTAATTCTTTTTGTCATGCGGCACAGCATGCCGAATATTTCATAAATGCTCTACCGCGCAAAGAGCTATGCCGCGCCAACTTCTTGTTATCATTTCCGGAAAGGAACAGTCCAACAGGGCTTATTATACATTGTGCTATGCGCGCGATGATGCTCCGTCGTTGTTTTTTCTTTTTGTTCACTTCGGTCAAAAATGTTCACCACAAATTTTGTAGTGTCGAAATGTTCTCGCTAGAAAAATCTTAACCAATCTTTGGTGAATGTATGTCAAGCTTGTTTGTTCATCTTGGTTTTTTTTATAAGAACTTCTTTGTTGACGAATTGGATAATATGCTTCGTTTTATTCGCAAAAGTACTATGTTCATTCTGCATTATAAGGACATGTTGCGTAGACACCAAATGATTTGTTGAAATCAGGTTACATTACTATAACATCCTCTGATGTTAAAATATGTTTTAATTTTTCAATGGTTTGTAATGGTTATTACCAAAGCTTAATTTTGATTTGTTTACATTGGGTGGTACGCATTTTTCCCTTTCCCCCTTGCGTAGAAAGGTTAGACTGTAATACTGACATGGTCCTCAATAAAACAATCATAGTAACTGCTCAAGCCGAGGAATGATCTAATTCCTAATAACGTAGCGGGTACAAGGTTATGTTGAGTTGTATCAACTTCGGGTAAGGATATTTTAATGTCTTCATTTGGCACAAAGAATCCCAAATGTTTTACTTCAGGATTAAAAAATTTACTTTTCTCGGAGAAGAGTCTTATTGCTGCCCGACTCTTAAATTGTCTCTAAAGTTCACATTTTCACCATTATGTGAATTGGTTGGTCCTTTAAAACGGGAAGTTTCCATAAATTCGGCTTGACCATGCAAACCATTTTGAAACTTATATTGTCTTTGGTTCTTAGCTTGAAAAAAAGAAACTACCGCCCGATTATTGGTAACAATGGTACTGGTAGGGTTAAATCCTTTTCATTGGGAGTCAATTATCAGATACTGACGATTTTGGGTTTATTTTTCAATTTAATAACATTTCATTTTTTGAAATCAGAAACGTTCTTCTCGTAAGCGAGTAATCTTTAATTCTATCATTTTTCTAACCTCCGTCCTTTCTCTTCTTTTTGTTTTGAGAAGACGTACAAGCTGGTAGAGTTGCCAAAACACAATATTTAATTTCGTTTCATTACTATAATTCCGTTGCTAGAGCAACCTATTTCGGTGACATCACTCGTCAACGTTTCAACTTACAAAATTTATTTGTTTACGTGTATGACTGTCTACATATATACACATATGTGCTTAGAATATTTAATACTTCATATATACACATATCAATATATTGACATCTCTATCCCTTTCCTAACCACCTTCAACAACAGACCGATTTGTTAATTAATATTGTTTTTTGTGCCAGTTTAACGTTATAATTACGTCTATAATATCAAGTATTATTATTAATCCGTATTTTATAATTTCATATTATAAAATTATAGTTTTATTCATTTTATCTGTGTTATATTATTAATTTATATTTTATATTTTTTAGATTTTATAATATTTTTATATTTTATATTATTAGTTTCCTTGTTATATGCTAACACCTTAATAAACATTTTTGCTAAAAAGTCTGCCACTAGAACTCCGATTGTGTTAGAATAATAATAGATAGCGCTGACAACTTGATCAGCTGATATATTTAGGCGAATGAAACGAAACAAACATCTAGGCTTAAAAAATAACTAAAGAAAGAGCCGAAGAAGAAAAAGCCGATCTACATGCAGACGAGGAGCGCATTTTGTGAATAAAATTCAAATTCTGATCAACAAGATTTTATAATTCATATAATTAGTTATTATCATTTTATCCTAGCATTAATCTACATTTCACATTATAGTGCTATTAATCTTTAATTATAATAACGTGTATCTTAGGGTTAATCAGTATTATGGATTTCTTACATTATGATCATATTAGTGTTTTATTATTATTATTATTATTATTATAATTTTAGACTAAAGAAATGAATACTTAGATTAAAAAAAGACATTGAGCACTAGCAACACAGGCTATCGGCTCTAATTAAAAAAAAATAATAATAATAATAATAAAATGTACATTAGATAATGAGCTTAGTAGTATTAATAAAGTAATGTATAGAATTGATATTCTGTTCTGAAGCTGATTGTAGAATGTTCAAAGGGTTAATCGTTCCAAATGCAATACTTCTAGCCGAGGAAAAGTTAAGGCAGTCGCAGAGAATGTGCTTTATAGTAAGAATTAGTCCACAACAGCAGATTGGGGAGGAAGACTTCTTCAGGATCCATTGGTGAGTTGCAATTGTATGACCAGGGCGAATTCTCGAAAATGTTTGGATCTTGGTTTTCTCAACATTTGTTGGATATAGAGGTGGAGTTAATTGAGGGTTAATGCAAGAATAGTGTTGATGATGGTATTGTAAATTTCCTTCTGCAATTTTCTCTTTAACTTTTCTTCCAATGTGTCTTTGAAGATCCAACTTTTCCATGACATCATCCATTATTAGAGGAGCAGAAGCAGCATACTTTGCCGCTCGATCAGCCTGCTCATTTCCCAGTAAACCGATGTGACTTGGTACCCATAACATTTCAATTTTTCCGTCGGGTGTAGTAATTATATTCCTTAATTTGTTGATGGTGCTCCATCTCGAAGTCGAAGGGTTCCGAGTAGCTTGTACAACTGCCGGTAACAATGACGGTTTTGAGTTTGTTTTTATGGGCAAGGTTGGCAGCGTGTAGAATAGCTCTGGCTTCGGTTGTGAAAGTTGAAGTACTTTCGTGAAATATGTGGTTGAGAAGAACTCGTCCTGTAGCATCAACCATAGCACAAGCAGGAGGCAGGCCAGAAGATTTTGAGCCGTCTGTGTATAAAATATTCCAACCAGTACTCTCCAATACTTGGGTTTTTTCAGCTATTAGATTCCTGAAGACGAAATTTGGTGTATTTTCTTTCTTGTGCATAGACAGCGAAATGTCAAAAGAGCAGTCTTTCAAAATCCAGGGAGGTTTAACACCAAAAGAGCGGGAAATTTTTAAGGGAATGTCCAATTCCTTTGCGACGTACAAACAATAGTCAATTGCAGATGGTGAATTTGGAATTTTCTTCGCAATAATAATCTTTCTCACGTCATCACCGAGAATAGATTTGTTTGAATTAAGAAGCTTGGGGACTATTTTGGCTTTTAATTCATAAAGTATATTATCTAGAGTTGGGAGACCAGTTTCGATTACAATATTATTTATGGGCGTCGTCCGAAAAGCATAACAACTTGCTCTGACTGCTTGGTGGTAGACCGGTTTAAGGATGTTGATATTAGATTTGCAGCTATTGCCATAAATTATTAAAGCGTAGCCAATTTTGCTTAACACAAGCATTTTGGTAGGATAAGTAATAGTGTTAATATGCGCATGGCTTCTCCAAGTAACGTACTGTATGAAATTTACCCTTTTTAAAAGGGAGTTTTTTAACCGAAGGCAGTGTGCTTTCCAACGATAATTGTTGGAAAACGTGAGCCCGAGAACATGGAGCGTCTGCACATTTAGTACTGGTAAGTCGTTAATGTGCATCAGTAGGTTTCCTGCATCGCACATTTGTTTTCGACAGATGTGCATTTTTTTTGATTTTTGTATAGAAATTTTAGCTCCTGACGAGTTTGCCCATGTGGAGATCTCACATGCAATAGATTCGAGGATGATGATTGCTTTCGTGTTGTCTTTTTCTTTTGTAAAAATGTATACATCGTCCGCGTAGAGGCAATGTTCCACTCTTGGTACACGGCAAAGAATTTTGCTAAATTCGTTGAAAGCGATCTGGAAAAGCGTGACAGAGAGAGGAGATCCTTGCGGAATGCCATTCTTTAGCGGAAAGGAATCAGAAAGATGATTGTTGATTCTAACTTTGAACCGCCGATGCGACATGAATGATTTGATGTAGTTGAAGAATTTGGGTCCAACATTCCATGATTTCAAGAGTCTTAAGATAACATGAAGACCAACTCTATCAAATGCTTTTTCGAAATCAATTGAGAGAATTGTTACGTGATTTCGTTCGGAAATTGCTTTGCTTGTGAAATAATCAATATGTAACAGAGCGTCGATGCACCCTCTAACCCGCTTGAAATCAACTTGTTGCTTTGTTATCAGGTTCCTGGACTCAAGAAACTAAGATAATCTATATACCACAATCTTCTCTACTATCTTAGAGAGGCAAGATAAAAGAGATATTGGGCGATAATTTGATGCGATGGAAACATTTTTTGACTTAGGAATTGGAACATCTGTAGCCAGTTTCCACATGTTGGGTACATGGCCAGTCAAAAATACCACCCAGTAATTTCTTTTCACTAGACTTAGACATAGCGCTGATCATTTGGTATGAGATGCGGTCTAGACCAGGTGTCCTCCCCTTCAAATTGGAGACACAACTTCCAAGTTCTAAGGTGGATATGCAATTTTCCAGGGACATGGCACATCTGTCAATACAATTTGAAAGAGATATTGGAGTGCTTTTATTTTCGATGAAAGCACTGGAGAAGTTGTTGTCAGAGAAGTATTCGCACCACACTTTTCCAAAGTAATTAGAAATCTCATCTGCATCAGTTAAAGTTCCATTGGGAGTGCAGATGGCAGAGATTTCGTTCAGATTTGAAGTCTCATTAAGTCTGTTGATTTTGTTCATTGATGTATTTCTGTGAATTCCTCTCGAAAAAGTTCAAAACTAAGAGCCTTTGATTTTCATGGTTCTTTCCTGAATCGAGCATTGGCCTTTTTGTATAATAACAAATGATCCTGATCAGGACATCTCTTAAAGCAGTGCCATAGATCCATTTTATTTTTCCTCAAAAACGAAAGCATGTTGTTCCACCAAGGAACCCTAGCTCGTTTAAAAGAGGTGTTGGTTTGAGAAATAGAAAGATGAGCAGCCGCGTGAATCGCTTTAGACATAATAGCAGCATCATGGTTGCAGTTCCCGTTTAATGGCTTTGAATTCAAAAATGACTCCACCTGTTTGGAGTAATTGATCCAATCCGCTTTATCTAGGAGGAGTTTGGCCTGTTTTGCTGGAGTAGCAGAGGACAGCGTCTCCGTCGAGAAGGTCGCTATAGGAATTTTTCGTGAATGATTTATTGTTACCAGCAGAATAATCTGTACTTAGGTGATTTGGTACATTTGAAGCGCAACGAGTTGGCGCACGTGAATAATTTGAAATTGAAGGTTGATTAGTGGATGAAAGAATGGATTCATTACCACTTGTGATTTGTTGAGTAAAGTTGAGAGCTGGAGATTCTGGAGAATTTGGTATATTAGATTTTAGCATATGTATTGTTGTTTTAATTTTTTCAATATTTGCAGTTGCTTTGGTTTTTTCAATATTATCTTTGGCGGTGGATGTAACTGATTTCGCAATATAATTTTTGGTTAATGGTGGAACAGGTTTTTCATTGGAAGCAGTTGGAGTTAAAGTCTTACTAGGCTTGTTTTGCGAGGCAACAGCAGCGTAGGTATTACTTTTGCCAATTCCTTGGGCTACAGATGGATTTCTTTCCCGGTATGTGCGTCGCGCTTCGCTCATGCTACAATAATTTTCTGTTTTGATTTTTAGTATTTCACGCATCTGTACAAAACGTGGGCATTGTTTGTCTAACGCAGAGTGTTGATCATTGCAATTTATGCAGAAACTACGGGTACAGCTTTCAGCATGTGCAGGATAACCACAGTTAGCACAAGATGCAGCACTAGTGCATCTTTTTGCCGTATGACCCAGGCGTTGGCAATGTTTACACCTCATAGGATTTGGGATGTATAGTTCTACTTTACATTTATACTACATCAACTGTTCGCGGTAATCGATAGCGATCAAAAGTTAAAATAATCCTTCCTGTAGGAGAGCGTGTTTTCCGTCATCATTCAGTTTGGTGAATTTATATACTTCACTCACTCCTTGATTGCCCATTTCGCGGACAATTTCATCTTCCGGCACATGCTTTAAGCAAGGGGCATAAATTACGCCTCGAACCGAGTTAAGTTTCTCATGTAGTTTAGCTGAAATAGCACATAGATTAGCTAAAGATTTGGCCTTTATGAGCTTTTCGGTTGCGCGGGGGTTCCCAGCGAGGACCAGTAAATTCCCATCGCGTAGAATCGAGATGGAGTCGATGTATGTTGTAATGCTATCTAGAGCTTTTTTTATAGCAAAGGGGCTAATTTGGGAAATTGTTATTCTAGCATCGGTTGAAGAAATAACAATATATTTTTATCAATAGGAGTTATATCACTGATTGACAACACCGGAAAATCGGAATTTTTTTCTTTGGGGGGATGTGTCGCCTAATAGATGAAATCTATTCGAGTTTTTATCTGGCGGGCCCGGGGCCATTATGCCTTATTGTTGTCTATTGTTTATTATTTGTGAAATAACCACTCACTTTAAAAGGTTTGGGAAACTACTGGATAAAATCTCAGATGTTTTTAATTTTTTTTTTTTTTTAATGTATTTAAAAGAAAATACGTACGGTATCCGCGATGAACAGTTTTCGCAATAAACACACAAAAAGTTCAATAAATTTTAGTGAATTTGAAAACTTTTAAAAACGTATAACGCATTAAAGAAATGAAATAGAAGAATATTTTGCAAAAATTTTTTCACAAAGAGAAAAATATGACCACAGAGCTTGAACAGAGTTGCCGTTCTGACATTAGTATTTTATATTATAACTTTCCTTATAAATATTTCATATATTTTGTTTGGTTAAAATGTTATTCTGAGATTACCTTCCAACGAATGGGTGATTGTTTATAAGAGGAGGGATGGGGACCATGATAATAATGTTATAAGAACCGCAGCAAGAGGCATAATTGTTCAGATGACCGGTGGCTTCAATTTGGCAAGGTCATATCGGTTCCTAGTGCGTTCATACCGACTCCCTTACTCTACTTTGTAGCATATATATTTGGGCCTACTGCTACTAGGCAGCATGAGGTAGACTGCACGTATTGTTTCAGAGGTTCACAACTATACTTTCAGCCATATCGAAAGGTTGTTACTACGTTGTTTGCTTTGACGACTACCATGTGGGCTCTGTGGTAGTCTGCTAAAGTGGCTCGCGCTTTCCAAGTTTTTTAGCTCTTCATCATATTAAGAATGTAGAATGGTAGTTACGCTTGGTTGCTTGACATTGATCGCTTAAGAGTTAGACAAAGTATAGTGAGCTGGTAAGAGTAAAGGCCCGTGGCACAGTTGCCATTCCTGTGGTAGTCTAAGTTTATACGCCTTCATATACCTTCTGGTGGTGTGAGAGCAATCTGTAAGCATCAGCTTAAGAAGAAGTTATACTAAGAAAGTGCAACTTAACACCTCAGAGCCTGTCTTTTCTTTTAAATTGTCTATAATACGAAGCCTAAATCTAGACGAGCTTAACTCACGCAATACAACTTGGGAAAAAACCACGTTACAAATATCGGTATAATATTTTCAACTTAAATTATAGAGATATCATATTTTATCATTAATGTATCAACACATGAAGTAAATTTGTTTACAAAATGAAACATCTTTATATACTTTTTCAATTCAATTTTATCGCCCTTATACCACTCATATAATGTTTGAGCTGTTTGGCCTAGAAAGAAATTCATAATGCACTGCGAGGAGTCCCTAGTTTTGATCTCACACGATGATGACAAGTTGACATGACGAACGACAAGTTTCGGAACACGCAATCAAATATAACTGCCCTTTAATTGAAATACGATAAGGTTGGAAAAATCAATCTTCAAGAAAGTACGAGTCAATTGACTTCGATGATCGTTCGAGTCGTTGGACCAAACATTTCCGTTCCTATCGTTTCTCGATCGGGCAACTAACGCGGGTACATGTATTTCTAGAGAGTGATAACAATTTCATTCCCTTTTCATTTAAAGCATTAATTGAGTATAAATCTTCTGAGTTGACTATGAGAAAATTCACTATAATTCTTTTAATGCTTCCGAGTCCTGTGATCATACTGAAACCGTAAAACTTTTTGCTGAATGCTTCCGACGAAATTTTTTAATTGCTAATTCCGATTTAATTGTTAACTATCCCCATACGATATTTAGCTCGGTTTCGATTGCTAACTTGGTAATTTCAGAAAACGACGTTTTACATGGTCTGAGGTCTCTAACATATAGTTGTGCGCCTTGACCTGACGGCATTCCATCGTGCATACTCACATCATGCCCTATCGAGCTATGTGGTGTTATTTCAAAGATTTTTAACCAGTCTTCGAATTTAAGTGTTTTTCCTTTGTGTTGGAAGACTGGTATTCTTATTCTGTTTCATAAATTTGAAGACAGGCATCACGTTGAGGAGTGTAGACGCATTACCAAGTTGAGTGTCTTGCGTAAATTGTTTGAGCGAATTGTTAGTCAGCATTTAGCTTTTGCTATCAAATTTTATACTTCTCCATTCCAGGAAGGCTTTCCGATAGGAATATCTACTGTTACGAATCCCTTAGAGGTTACTTGACATCTTTTCAAGGCTTTTTCTATATAGAAATAAGTCATGTGGTTGTTTAAGTTCGATATTCAGTTTCAACCATAATGATCACAGTCCACAAAGAAGGATATATCAACTTTTTGAGAGGCGTATTCATTTTTATGGTTCTATTAAGGGATACAATGTGAATATTACTCTAACATTTTAAATTCCGTTTTTATTAAATTTCGGAGAAAAAAACCTGATATTGCCAAAAACATAAAGTGTTTTTCATGGAGCTTTGTTAACACCCAAATTAGAAAAATCACTCGGCACACTCCCAGAAATTGCCTGATTCCAAACTCAAAATTTCTCTAAACTTCATCAGTCCCCAAGATACATAAAAAGTGTTCCTGAAAAGCAAACACTTGTCCTCAGATGAAGCAATTGCTGTGAACAAAGGTTAGCTAATTGCTTCATAATAGATTGTGTAACATAAACTATATCTGTATATCAATTATTTTAACCTCTACCTTTATTGTCTTGCAAGCCTTTTATATAACGTACAATTGTCGGCTTATCTAAAATTTCTTTTACTTTTGTGTTGTTTGTGATGAACAAAATAAAACTATATATGTAAAAAATAGCAAGGTCGAAAAGCTCGCAACGGGCAAAAAGAGAAACCTGGTCTTATTTTATTTCCAGAGCCACCATACACTCTGCTCTAATTATATTCTCCGCTGATATTTATTTAAATTAGATTTAAATTAGCACATTTTCTTTTTTAAGCATTAATGATAGGAATATCATATATTTTTACAAATTTAAAAAAAAAAAAACAGAAAATATTCCTTTATTGTAGCACAAATTTATAATTTTATCTTCAAATCTATCTGAAATATCATCTCTTTAAATTCATAAATAATAGGAAAAAAAACAATCCCTGTCGAACCTTGTATATGATGAGGAAACAGTCCCACGTTGACGAAATGCTGCGATAATCAGAATTTAAAGCACAAACTATCGTTTTTCCTTTTATAGCATGGGTCGTTAATAAATTAGCAGATTTATGATCTGTTATGTACTGCGAGCAAATACTCTCTCCAATTTACTTGATTTTTACAGCACATTTAACAAGAATATTCATTTCTGCATTTTACTTATTTTCTATCCACAATTATCCACAATCCTGTTTTCGTTGTTCCAATATTTGGTTTCACATGTAATCTTCGCTTAACAGTCCATAAAAAAAAGTTTTTGCAAGAACATGGATTATGTTCCATTTGTAAGAAACGATTGCAGCGATTACAAGGATAACGTCATAAATTTTGATCAAGTCTCGAAATATTGCCTTTATGATTATTAATTTCGGATAGCTTTCATTCTAAACATTTGTAAAAATAAGGGTGGAGAAAGTATTATAATAAACAAGCTCGGTAAATCTGTTTCTACTTGAAAAAGATTTAATTTTTTTTGTTGTAACCAATTAACCTTAATTATAAAAATTCCGTAGAAGTTTTATCGTAAAACCAATTTGAAAAAGGATTCCTTTTGTCAGTAATTTGTATGTTTAGCAGCCGGTCGTTTATTTCGACTTCTGTTTCTGTCCTGAGCAAATTTAAATCAACTTTTACACCCTTTTCACACAATTTTACAACATATCCGATTTTGCTACTGATTACGTCCAAATCTCTGTATATTTTCCCTAGTCTTCCATTTTTTGTTTTTCAATTTTTTTCTTTTTTTTGCCGGCCTGCCCACCGTACACCCATACCTATTATTCGTACAGCTAGTCATTCATCGTTCTTATGTTCAGCATCGTTACGTGCTACAATGCTATAGGGTTACGTTTGTAACAAATATTACAATAGAAAAGTTAAATGTTACAATTGGGCTACATTTTTAGCTACAAATTATTATAATATGTCTGGTTAACGGATGAGAATTTGTCGCAACAAGCATGGTGGCTTCTAAAATAAGGTGGTTTCTGCAAGTAGAATAAAAAAATTATATCATTAGACAATGTAAAGGACAATTGGAAATTTATTCTTGTATCCAATTTCGAAACAATACAGATAGTTCCGTTATCGTTTTGTAAGTTTTGAAACGAACGAAAACAGAATATGCTTGTACGAAAAGTGATTTACGTGAATTATTTGCCATAAAGAGAGAGTATAAGCTGTTCTATTCTTGCTTATTGCGGATTTATTTTGTGCGGACCTTCTCCTGTTCACTTCAATTAATATTGTGAGAGACATTCTCCTGTTCATGTTATCAAAAGTTTTTTGATTCTTATCTCAAAATCTTTTTTTATTCATAAATAAATACAAATTCTAAAAACTTTTGTTTAATAAACATTCGAGTTCAATGTTCTAATTTTATAACAAGAATATCAGGTTGTTAAAATAGGCGATCCAGCGAATTTAAAAACGAAGTGTAAATTGCCATATCTTCGGCAGTCCCGTCCTATTCAATTGAATTTTCTACTATTCTTGACGTTGAATTTATTGGCATTTGAACGAAAATTCCTAATAAACAGCTATATGTAACAAGCTCCTACATTCCGCCAAATTCCGATATCTTCATATGTAAAAAACAGGCCACCCTAATTTGTGAAGTGGCCGAGCAATCTAAGTCTACCGATGTAGTCATAACATTGCGTAACTTCAATTTGCCTCAACTCACTTGGTGTTACAGTGACATTTCTGGCTGTTTGAGTCCTACTTCAACATCTGCTAAAGCTGTTGTGTTTTTTAACGAATTATTTGATCATAATTTAGTTCAATATAACCGTACTCCTAATTATAATGGTAGACTACTTGATCTTTGCTATGCCAATTTCCCCGAAATTGCTGTAAATCATTATACGCCGTTTAGTTTACCTGAGGATCCTTATCATCCAGCAATGTGTATTTCCTTTCATCACAAGCATGATGGTTCGTTGAACCAGGGTTCCAAATCCAACTTTTTCAAATAAATATTTTGTTTTCTATAAAATCAATATTTTACTGCTAAAATCTCATATGTCACATATTATGCTTCATTTCTCATCTGGAAGTATTGAAAGCTTACTGTGATCGTTCTACAATATATTAAATCTAACTATTTCTGCATCCGTTCCGATCAAGTAGTCCCGACCTCGAAGAAGGTTTCCTGCGTGGTTTTTCCTATTCTTAAATATTACAAGAATAGAAAAAACAAGCTTCTGAAAAAATTTTCGAAAAGTGGCTTTGCTTGCGAGTTTTTCGCTTATTTAGCTGCAAGGCATAGATCTAATTTCCTCAACCAGTATTATCGCAGATACCTTCAGTTTATAAAGTCCTCATTGTTTGCTAATTCTAAATGCTTTTTTAAGTTTGTTAACTCACAAAGAAAAATGTCCATAATCGTTCGCATGTTTCTTTCAATGGCTCTGAGTCCTCGGATGATATGGAAACTGCAAATCTCTTTGATGAACACTTCCGATGAAATTTTTCGACTGCTAGTTCCGATTTAATTGTAAACTATCTATATCCGATAAGTAATTTAGTCATTTTGGAAAATGGCGTTTTAGAGAGGTTGAGCTTTCTAAGGTGTATTTGCTCGCCTGAAGCTGATGGAATTCCATCATGTGTACTTACATCATGCGCTGTCGAGCTATGTGGTGTTATTTAAAAGATTTTCAATTAGTCCTTGAATTTAGGTGTTTTCCCTTTTTGTTGGAAAAGTAGTCTCCCTATTCCTATTCACAAAAGTGGAAGTCGAGAACTACGGAGGCATTGCCAAGTTGAATGTCTTACTTAAACTGTTCGAACGAATTGTTACTCAGCATTTGGCCTTTGCCATCATATCGCATGTTTCTCCATTTCAACATGGCTTTCAAAAGGAAGATCACCAATCTGTTAGAGTTTAGTTATCACGTCTTCAAGGCCGCCTCTAGTGGTTCTCGCTCTGATATCATACACACTGATTTTACGAAAACGTTTGATTTGGTTCACCACAACTTACTGATCTTCAAAGTCCTAGCCTCTGGCTTCCGTTCCCTTCCGTTTTAGGATTTGCTCTTATCTGCATAGCAGATCATTTAGAGTTCTGTTTAACTTCATCAGCTCGGATGAATTTCCCGTGAAGTCTAGCGTCTCTCAAAGCAGCCACTTAGCATACCTTTTATTTAGTCTTTACGATGATGATCTCCCGTCGGTGATTAAATCTAGCCATATCTTAACGTACGTTAACAATGTTAAATTGTTTTCTTCATTCTCCTTGGAATCCCAATAATTTGGTTACACGATGCTCGTTAAATTTTGTGAAAGTATACTCAAGTTGGAAAACGTTGATTCGCTCATGGATTTAGGGGCTCTATTCGACCAAAGATTGCTTTTTAATTTGCACATTGAGCTCTCTTTAAGCAAAGTCTAGCCTGCGTTTGGTTTCATTAAGAGGCGGTCAAAAGAGCTTATGAGACGTTCGATTACAAAAAGGCTGTACATGTGCTTAGTTAGACTCTGTCGTGTAGTCTCCTTCTTAGAGGTGTTATGTACATTCAATTGAATCTGTTCATAAGCAATTCTTGCTGTTTACCCTTAAGAATTTGGGTTGGGACCCGATTGCCTCTTTTCGTCCCTATGAAAATAGGTTGCTTCAGTTATCCTTACCATAACTTGAGAAACGTAGATTTATTCTTGGCGTTTCCTTCTCAATGAAAGTAATAAATGGTACTACAGACTCCCCCGCATTGCTTGGTGAGATAAGCTTTAATCTCCCTAACCGCTTCTCTAGCCACTTTATCTTGATTAAGCTTAGTCAATGTGAATACAATTATGAGCTGTTCAACCCGCTCAGAGTTGTTTGCAGAAACCTAAATGTCTATCTATCATTTATTCTCATTATCGGTCTTTTTAAAGTCTATTAAAACAGCTCTATATAATACCTGCGATTTACCTATGTCGTACTTAAACTAACTTGCATTCTTAAATTATCTTTTTTTTTTATTTCGAAAATTAAATAGTTATTGTTGTTAATGTTATTGGTTACCAAGCGTACGCATATTTGCAGCGGTTTATGCGCTCACTAGCAACTTTATTTTGTTGTGGATGTGCTTCTGTGCTAGCTGTGTACATGCTTTTTTTTCTTATTTATTTATACATGAATTATTATTTTCAGTTACTTTGTTTTTAATATATATATTGTATACTAATTTTTAAACTAATTAGTATAAGATTTAGTGTTAAGCTCTATTTGAATTCGACTGTTAATTTGGCTTAGTTGAAGTTTCTGTATAAGTAAGTAAATAAATAAATATATACTTAAATAAATAATATAAAAAAATGTGAAAAGTGAAAATGGAGAACAACGATGAAGCAACCATACCAGCTCTGTGCCGCATGTAGCAGAACGTCGTCAGGGAAACTTCTGAAGAAACCGAAATACCTCTTGTACGCAGCATACCCGTTTTATTGGTGCAGATATATTATGCAACTTCAATCAATATGCCACAATCCTGGAAATCAAATCCAATGCTGTGAATTGATAAGTGAAGGCTGTCTTGAAGGTTAATTGAATTACATGTGCCAAAAATAAGTTGGACTACATTGATCGCAATTTCGACAACCGTAATAAGCTTTCCAAAATTAAGATGAAAATTGATGCGTTGCGAAAACGTTTTCAAGACTTACGTCCAAAATTGCCACGTGTGGCAATTTAGAAAACAACGACATAGAACTAGTGTTAGTATCAAAACAAGTTCGAAATAAATACACATGTTTTCGGGAGTGGCAACATGAGAAAATGTACGTATCACTTAATACTACTATTAGCAGTCCACGCTAAAAATCGCCGTTTGAATGTTGAAAAACTAGCCCTGATTGAATTGGAATTTTCGTACATGTACGATATGAGTATTGTTCGCTCATCCAAATGTCAACTGGGCAAGTCCTTTTCACTTCGTATCTAAGAAAAATATCGCATTGCGGAGATTACCGGCTGCTCCATAAAATTACATTTCCTGATCGCCACAATATATCAATAATTGAAAGTTGGATCTTAGTAGATGCGTCATTTTCGCTACTTTGAATTTAGTCAGAGCTTATCATCAGGTTCACCCCAATTACATTTGCAACACAGCTGTAATTATAACACATGGTCTAAAAGTCCTGTTTGACCTTCGCAACAGCCAACAAACATTTCGACGTTTCCTCGATGCCATTTTCCGAGGCCTTCATTTTGTGTTCTGTTATCTCAACGACATTCTTCTTGCTTCGCAGAACCTGGAACAGAGCCACCAGCACTTACAACCAAGAAAAAAATTTCTGTGGTCGAGCTGAAGATAATTTATAATTTTGGATATGTTATTGATCAACAGGAAATACAAGAGTTAAAAAGGTGGATGTAGTTTTTTCTTTCCAAGCCCATCAATATCTGAGTAATCTAACGGTTCTTTTCAGTGTTAATGTTTCTTTGCAAACTCTGTTGTTATTTAAATATGATTAAATGAATATTTTAAAGGAACATTTAAAAAGGATAAGAGACCAGGTATTTGGACACGAACCGCAGACAGCTGCAAATCATTATTAGCTAACCTATTTTTCTCCATTCTATAGCAGGTGCTTCGCACTTGAAGTTGACGCCTCTAATATTGTTAACGGTGCAATGGTTGACCATTAGATTGAAAATGCCTGCCAATTGCCTGCTTTCCAGCCCAGTCTAAAAATCAAGTATGACAGAGAATTATTAGCAGGATGTTCTTTAATTCGTTAATTCCGTCACAAGTTTTCAACAAAAATCTTGAAAAGGCATATGCTGGTTAATGGGGGCATTGGGATTTGATCGTCCAATATACAACGGACATCAGGCATATTTACCATCGCGACAATATTGTTGCGTACATATTATCCCGAGTTGAAGAGGATAATTCCATTGAGCACGAGCAACTGTCAGCACTTCCTGGATCGAGTGAAAGTGCCTTTTGTGGCGTTTCGACAGGTATTACCTTACGCTAGTCTTTAGTAGCTTATTCTTGGTTTTTCACATCCAGGAATTAGGGCCAAACAAAAACTGATATCTTTTCGTTCAAATAAAATTAAACGCCACATTACGTCACTTTTCCAAATGTTACGCATTTCAACGAGACGATTTACAAATATCCATATGGACATAGTTGGGTCACGTTTATGTGATTGTTCATATATTAGACAAAATCATTTTCTATGAAAGACGTCGTACTTAATAAACTTGGTTAAGAATTGTTTGACGGATCGATCGTACGCTTTGGATGTCGTGGTACATGTGGATCGTGAAGGTCTAATGAAGTATTTTGAAGCCGGTATTCTTTGTAGTACTGCGTACCATCCGCAGTCATATCGAATGAGTGATCTATTCTATCGAACATTTAAGTAAGCAATAACTTTCCACAAAAACTGACATTGAACCAAAAGAGCCTAACCAGCATCACCTCTCGGAGATCGCTCTGCCTTTAAAGAAGACATTGGATATTTTTCTGCAAAATTACTTACGGGAAAAATTTACGTCATGGACACTTAAAACCTTTCCCAATTTCAACTTCCAATCACATAAATGAATCACCTTTTGTTACAAAAGCGTTGAAATCCTGTTCTCATGTTTGGATTATATGTGAAGCAATGAAATCTCTTGAATTAAAATACACGGGATTATTCCGCATCTTAAAAAAAATCAAAGTGTTAGACTAAGTTTAAATATTATAAATTTTTGCTCAGTAAACCTTCGATTTCAGTGTTCGGGCTTTGTGAAAAAATATTATGTTTTTATTTGCGGATTTCGGGTTTATTCAATGATCAGAATATGATGCTAATAAGTCACTTCCTATTTTTCTGTATGATAGTATGGGAACTGATATCTCCGTTCAATTTTTTATTGTTGTATAGTATTCCTCTCGCTTAAAGTGTAACTTTACTTTTAAAAACCATGAATCTTTGATCTTTGCTACGATTGCTTTTAAATGATACTTTTAAATGATGAAATGCTGTCTCGCTTTATTAGTTGTTTGCCTTTTTCGCTTTGAAAGTATATTGTCAAATTTCCTTAAGCAATATTCGATCCAAAAAAAACCACATTCCCATTTATGTCGTGCTTCTTATAAGACCAAGAATAATAAAAATAAGAACATTATAGATGGTCTATGCCGCCCACTAAATAGCATACACGACCTCGGCTAATAAAGTTATTCACTTGTTTTGGTTATAACACGCCAAAAATTGCGCGTTATTTTAATGCATAGACAGTGTTTATGAAAGTCCCCACATTGGAGGATGTCCAAAACATCAAACGACTTGATCAAAATTTAGCAATCTTAATTTACTTCCTAAACATTTTATTATTTTTATGTTTTTGTCATAAAATACTAGAAATTAGACTTTGCCTAAGGACTTGCTTGGTGCAGTTAAGCCTTTTCGGATGTTACATGCGTCCGCGCATACTTAATTTAACTAGTAGTGTATAAACAAGTATTCTCAATGTACAGGTGAAGCAAATAAAAAAGAGAGTGAAAAAAAGTATTTGTTACACTTTATCCAAACTTTAAAGACTTCTAAATTACACGGCTGAATAATTACTTCAAAGTTTCTCTAGGCAATAAAAGATTTTTATGCTAATTATGAGCTCGGTTCGACAATTATAAACTTTCAACGACAGAGTATCTCAAGTTCAATACATGTGTACAGATAACAGGTAAGGTGTGTGTGAAAAGAAGCAGAAACATAATAATTTAAATGCACAAAAAAACACCTTATGAGCGTTTTTAGAGAAAAGAAGAATAGTTACAATAATGAACAAGAAAATAAGTAAAAAGTCCTATAAATTATTGTAATATACCCTTGAAACGCATTTGTGTATAAACGGAATTAAAGTAAAACATGACTAGTTGTGGATTAGAAGAGCAAGAAAAGCAAATTATGTTCTTCTTGTTCATAATAATCTACTCTACTTAGTTTTTAGTAATTATAAATTGCCAACATTTATAGGCACAGATAAATATTGAGATCGTCATAAGGAAAATATTTGCTTTGATTTTCTTAAAAAATTCAGAATATATACATAAAAAGGAAGAAAGTAAGAATTTAATAAAAGCAAACTTTCAAAAGTAAATTATATTGTGTACATTTTGCAACTTGACGGCATAGTTCATTATTTAGAGTGAATTTAAAATTTAATAAAAAGATAATTAAGACAAATATTGGGCAATCAAACCAATTCTTAAGATAGCTGCAAACGATCGAACTTGTCCGTGCGGTTTTGTAAATTTGCCGTTTCCTTGCTCTAATTTTAATGTTAAGTGAGAGTTTCGTACAGACTCTCTATAGTAAAGTCGGGCCTAGTCATAAAAGTCAAACATTTTTCGCCGCGTACTTTTTTTCAGGATGTCTACAAGTGTGATATATCCTGAGGACACCTGAACTTAATCTTCCGCTTCTTCGTTACAGCCATTTCTTATGTACCTCCTTTATTGTTGCAGTCAATATAAACGGACTTTTCTTCTAATTGGCTCCAAAGTGTGTACGGTAACAACCCATTCTAGGCTCTCTTTTTAAAATAAATCGTTACCTATGAAACGTATGTAGCAAAACGATTTGCCAAGTGCAAAGAAAGACTAGAATTATGACTGAAGCGAACTTGGATGCCACTTATTGAACTTTACGTTAAGGGTCTTATTGTACAAAAGTGCAAACTCATTAGCACGACAGCATGTCGAGTTAGAGTATAATCATCCGAAAAATAATAGAAAGTTCAAATAACGAAAGTTCGGAATGGGGACGAGTTTTGAATGTTTATGCGTTGTAATTATGTTATAATTATATATTATTTAAAAAACCAAAAAAAATTGAAATTTTATATTTAGACGGAGAGGATATACACTTCTTGCCAGTTTTTTGGAGTATACCGTACGATGAACTACTAAGACTACAGGTGCCAAGAGTTGTAAAGGTAATGGGATATGTAAACGATGTGGGTATTGCTTCCGTAGCCAAACAACTGCAACAAATACAAGGCGATTTTGAAATAGTCACAAGCGACATTAAAGCAAGCTTTACAGGAAAGAAACTCTCCTTAGCTTTACATAGGGCGGAAACTGTCTTCGTAACCAGAAAAACAATAAAGAACCGGTTATACCAAAAATATAGACGGTAATGAAATATGTACCACGCAGTCAATAAAGTACTTACGGGTGACGCTTTTATTTAGCATACATCAATGCCGTTTGTGATAAAGCTGGATATTTGACTTTTGCCGGCATGATAGCCAGTATCGGAGAGCCAGGGCAGAGGAGACGCTTGTTTTTAGGAAAAGTATTAATATCAGTTATAATGAATGCGGTCACAGTATATGGGTATAGCTTGTGTAGGCCAAGCTATGTCGCAATCGTCGATTCGAAAAGCAGTACAAAAGGTATGTAGCGGTTTCCGCATAATGTCACTTGACGCAACGGGCATGCAAAATCGTATATTGCTCGAAGGCAACTTGGCAGAAAGTGCAAATTTCAAGAAAGTAAGCGCTTTGGGTAACAAAATATGTGCAGTTAGCAGAGGAGATGGGACGAGTCTGCAGCGGCGCGATGGAAATATGACCTCATAAAGTATGTAAAAAAAGGCGTAACAGGAAAATAGGGTGGCATTGACTATTTTGTATGCGAACGGTTAGCGGTCATGACTAATTTCGAAAACATCTTCACATATCCGGCAACGATAATGATGCTTTTCTCATTCAGTGTCCTAGTGTAGAGGAAATGGCGAAATATGCCTTATTGGAATATCTAAGTGTCCAATATGAAAGAGTCCAATTCGAAGCTGCTATTGGCGCGCGAATTAAAGTTCAAATCTTATCGGAAATATGACACGATCATTGTCTTTTTGGAATGGTGTTAAAGAGGCTTGTGGGCCCATAATCACCAAGCTGAGAAGAGAGGATTACTTTTCCCGAAGTAATATTTAACGATAGCTCTTGGACTATCGTCGTATGTGTCAGCAAGTTTCTTACTGAGCTAGGCTTTAATTGCTTTTCTCGTCCTCAAAAAAAAGTTTGTGGTGAATTAATACTAAGTGCTTCTCCTGGTCTGTCTCAACCATAAACAAATATCTTTAGCTAATCTCTTTTAATACCCTTTTCCTATTGCGCAAACATACTTTTCAGAGAAAGCTTCTGATTAAAATAACTTGAATAAGCGGAAATCTATCACCTCAATAACCAGACCATTATGCCAAACAGAATCAAAGGTTTTTTCAACGTCAAAAGAAATAAGCCAGTGTATGGTTTAGGAATGTGTAGGAAAAAAAAGCAGAATCGTAAATAGAGTACAAAAGCCATATGACTCCTCTAAAAATTTGACTTTATAATAAGTTATCATTGACTATCGTTGATCGTATCTGAAAATCGAGAAATTCTGCCCGTGTGCCCTTCTGATATCTGTCCCTGTATATTGTGTTCAATCTACAGGTCGGAATTTTTGGGATAGTGCGATGAAGTTTGGTATGCTGGCCCGAGCACAACTGAAAACGATTCGAATCGGTCCATTTTTTCGGCGGTTCTTCATATAACGCCGTTATATACAACTCATATACAACTTACGGCGGTTTTAATATGACAACGTTTTCATTTAATGTTTACATTTCTTAATATTTATTTTAAACTGTCTTAAATCATTTTTTTTTTTATTTTCTTTCTTTTCTTTTGGCCACCACAAAAATTTGCTAGTTCCCGTTTTGCCGCAAAAAATTTTCTTTTCTGCACACGTCCAACCTCCCGCAATGAACAACTTCGACTCCCTCGCTAATTCTATTTCAAAAAAACTACCCTTATGTTATAGTAACGGACTTCTCTTTTCATAATTCTCTCTCTAAATAGTGCTACTATGTGAGCAGAGAATTATGAAAAGAGATCTTAATTAACGAAATTTCGTTATTACGAGTAACTCTACTCTATTTGTGGAATCATTATTCTTGATATTATCGAGCTTTCGAGTTATTTTGTAAGAGTATCCATGTTAGATCATCTTCAGTCCAAGCAAAGCATAGAACGGAGTTATGTCTCTTGAGCTGTTAATGGCAGTTCTTAGAGAAAACTCAATGTCGCTAAGATGAACGTCCCAGGTTTTCTGATCTTCTATAACTTATGATCGTGTCGTCTGCAAAATAGATCTACTGACTCGTTCAGCGGCGTTAGCGGGCAGAGCATAGAAGGCTGTTTTAATATGTCAAACCACATACTTTCGTAGGAAGTCTTGGAAAGTTATTGAGATAAACTGCTTGCCTTTGTCAGAATATACCATTTCAGTTACTCCAAATATATGGGAAACCTATTGTTCCAAGCAATTAAGCACTCCTTCAGCACTAGCTTTTCTCATTGGTTTAGGGGTTATGGATTTTGAAAAATAATCTAAGCAAACAAAAATACTCGTGTTTCCGTTTCTAGTTTTTAGATATTGTTACGGAAATCCCAAATCTAGTCGTTTTCTACAACCAAATGTACATTCGCGAGGCGTCATGCAGCTGCAGACCGTTGAAATCGATTAGCGGAAAAGCAGACAGGTAACAGCAAAGTGCATATTCGCCGGCGCGTCATGCAGCTGCAGGCCGATGAAAACAGTTACCAACAAAAGCAGGTTAGCGAATTAAAAATCAAGTCATAAAATTAGGTGCTAATAATATGATGGCAAAAATGTATATAAATAGAATATTTGTGAAAGACAGCAGAGTAGAAAAAGAATATTTGTGTTAAGCAGCCAAAAGTATTGCCAAAAATAATTTGTAAATAATCCCGTATTTAAAGAAGTATAATTGTAAATAAAAGAACTTTGAAGTATATTTCTCTTGAATAAAATATTCGCGATCCAGTGATACGGGCTGTATCTTACAAAAGTGAATTTCATAACAATATGTTCCCATGAAATCAACGTATAGACGCCGGAATGACCTTTCAGTAATTTGTTGCTTCTCCATTTGCGGACTTTGAGTTTTACCGGTTTTTTTGTATCGACATAATTGACAATTTTCGACTGTATTTTGCACCTCGGTTGCCATACCGGGCCAACAATATCTTTCTTTGAACCTCAGCAATTTTTTTTGCATACCTCCGTGTACTGATGACGATGACGTATGGGCTGAAGATGTGTCGAAGTTCAGTTGGTATCCGCAATTTCCATGTATTATCATCCAATATTTCATTTCTCATACTGAAGTCCGTTTTTTTTATAGACCAACCCACCCACACAAATATCTGGTAGATTGTTCTTAGTCTCTTCAATAGTCTTTTTCAATTGATTATATTCTTTAGGAATATAATAAGGAGATTTTAGATTAGCATCCAGCAAGTGGTCTTTAATAGCTAGTATTTCATTTACGTCCCTACCGGACAGTGTGTCAGGAACAAAATTTTAACTTCGTTTTCGATGTTTAATAGTGAAGCCAAATTTAAGGCTCCACCTGGCTAGTCTTCCGGATAATTCTTTGAGGGACTTAAGCGATTTTAGACTGGAATGATCGATGATAACTGTAGAGGGTAGCCCTTCGATGGATAGTCTGAATTTTTCAATGATCAATTCGCCTGCATTCCAATTCCGTCGCTGTGTAGTTTTTCTGCACTTTATTAACTTCTGCTGACACATACGCAAGAGGTCTTCCGTCCTCGCCATCGTCTCTCTGGAATAACACTCCTACTATTCCATCCTCAGGAGCATCACGTTGAATATGAAAGCACTTCTTGAAATTAGGTGTCACTGGTGCGGTGATGAGGTATCGTTTTAACTGTCAAACGCTGGTAGAGCTTAACCTGATAGTGAAAACTTCTCTATACGATCTTTTGTAAGAATTGCGTGAACGGGTGCTGCAATAGTCGTATAATTGGAGACGAACCGATGATACCAACTTGTCATGATAAAAAATCTTCGGAGTTGCTTAGGAGTTTTAAGTATAAAAAAATTGGTCATGGCCTCTACGGATTCAGGATCCGTTTTCAGATGTTCGTTTCCCAAATGTCCAACATGAAATGTTCTCCACAAATCGGTTCCAAAAAAAAAAATCTTTTCCCATTTAATTGTCAAGGTGGTTACCACCATTACCGGCGTTTTACTTCCGTTAGCCGTTCTCACACGTTGATTCCGTAATTTTACAATTTTGTGCGTACGATGTTTCAAAAATTCTTCTGCTCCTGCTCCACAACAACTAACACTAACTCTAGTATCTAATAAGACTGTTACTTCGATATTATCGATCTCCGTTTTGGCAAATCAACTATTGTCATGTTCTTGATTGATAATTGCAGATATCATATTCATTTGAAAGATCTTATAGAGTTTCCTTTTTTGCCAGAGCTTCATATATCTTCTAGTAAGTGTTCGATTTAAGCGCTAAAAATTTCTCGGCGTTTCTGCTGATAGTCTACAGTTCGTTGACTCAAACTTTTTCGAGGTGTCACAACTTGTTCGTAAAATTTTTATGGCAGATGATCTGGGTGAAGTTTCATCTGGCAAGTGTTCCCGGCATGCCCTGCCAACCTGACATTTCCCGATGGTGGAAACGAGTAGAAACTTTAATTTTTGCTGCATGCAAAACAAATCAAAAGCGATCTCCTCTAGATGCTTCTGCGGAATCCTTGAGGAGTAACTCTCCAGGCATACCACAGATATAACATAGGGTTGTGTGGAAGGATGATTTACAAAAGGGACTACTTAAGGTAGTGTTAGACGTGACTATGGGTAATTGAATATGATTGGGGTTTACTGCTGACGGTTTAGTTGGCGCGACCACTAGTGGTGCTCCTGGATTCCCTACGAGTTACATATTAAGTTGGAATTCGGGTCGATCAACTTTAATTTTGACCACATTACGTGTGTTAATTCGCCCTCTGTCGATTTTATCAATCTTATCTTGATTTTTGCTGTATATCAATAAATTTGCTGTTTCGAGACTCGAAAGCTTCAATGGCTTCATCTCTGGTGATATAGATATTATTATTTTCTTGAGTAACTTTATTGTTTCAGTGTTTCGTCCTGCTTCTATTTTCTCTGAGCAGCGTCTCAGTCCTTTTACACTTAGCTTTGAGCTCTACAATATTTTCTACTTTGGTTGCAAAGATAAGAGTCGCCAAACTTGGTCTAATATTAGATTTGATGATTTTTATTAACTCCTTTTCAGGCATTTTTTTCTCATCCTGAAAGTTAGGTCATGAATTTCCGCATAGTAGCCTTGAAAACACTCCGCCTGCTGTTGCTTTCGTTCTTTGATTTCCTTAATTAAGTTGTAGTGTAGGTCTGCCGCTTTGAAGTGATCTAATAGTTCTCTTTTGAACGGAAAATAATCGAAAGCCATGGTCCTCTAATAATTGCTAGCACCACTTATTTGCGTTTCCTGTAACTAAGTAGTGAAATTTCGCGAATAACTCGTTATAACTTATCTGATAATTTCTCTGAAATGGTCAACCCTAAAGATGAAACTCTTGACTGTGAGACCTTTGTCAGATCCGCCGAATTTTCACCTACGGGTGCTTTTATCATTACTTATACGTGCTTCTGTCTGTTGTTGTTGCTGAACTACTTGAACACTGTCGTTTCGGTGTCCTTTTGCATGGGATAGAACATCCTGCTTGGGTGTAGATGTTGCGGCTGAAATCCTAAAATTTTGCGTACCTTCGGCCTCTTCTGTTTGACTTTGCCTGACGTTAGTGCACCTTTCCATTTTTTAATTTTCAATTTCCTGCACATAGCTCAACAATGCTTCATTTTGTTGTTTCAGCATGTCCACCAGTTGTTAATTTGGATTTTCGGCTTTTCACATGACTTACCAGTATTATTTGGTATATCTCTTTTTAACATCTTGAAAATGTTGTCCAATCTATTTATGCAACTTTCAAAATTTTCAGCTAAATAGCTGCCAGCAGAACCCACCTCCGTAATATTTTCTTGTCTGAGTTGAAAGCATCAAAAAACTTGATCAAAACGGGTTTCTAATCTTGTATTAACTGAATGTGTACAATTATCACCGCTGGTGTTATAGTTCATTCAAAATTTTGAATTACCAAAAATGCAACTAAACCTAATCCATTAACTCTATTCTTAATATGTAATTGATCTAAATTAAAACCTAATGACAAATGATTCTAAATCTATTTAATTAAATCCAGAGCAAAAAACAGAAATTCGAAACATTTAAACTGCACTAATATCTGAGAATGGTGAGATAAACATATCCCAAAACTTAAAAATAGGTGTGTATCCCCTGATGACATCAATAAAGATGAGATGTGTTGGGAAACCATTCTTATTTACCTTTAAGAAGACATTTTAAAAGGAAATGGTTCTGTTTTATATTTCTAGTAACTGTGCGAGAGACAAAAAAGCAAAAGGAAAACTTTTTCGGGAAGGATGTAGAGATCAACCAAGCAACAGTGCGATTATAGTTTGGTAATTCTTTTATAAATTTTTTTTTTCTTTAAAAATGAAATAACAAGTATACAATTACAATGGAATTATAAGCGTAATTTTGCAAATTTTTAAAATGATTTTGCAAATAAAGCTCCGTAATTTCTTAAAACGCGACTATGTAACGCGCGAATGAAATTTTGCAATTTTAAATAAAATTTTGTAATAAACTTTGTTTTTGTTTTATTTGATTCGGTTCCTCGTAGATGAAGAATAGTGCGGATGGAACACCGTGAGCTATAAGAAACTTTGCTTCTTTTGATAAGTTACCCCAAAAAAATTGTACTCTTGAACAGTCAAAAATCATCATGGTTTCAATGCACGAATTTAGTGGGTATACCATTCAAGAACCTTACTAAGAAGATTCATCATTTGAATACAAACCTTACTCATGAGGGTCTAACGGCGCCGCTGCTCGACTAACATATATCCTCTTACCCCCAGGAAAGAATAACTCCCTGGTAGTCAAATTCTAGCATGTTTCAAATTCATGACTTATATTGTTCTACCAAAGAAATTATACCCTAAGTGACAGAATCCCGGAGACTTTAATTAATATCGGGGATATCCCAGTATTAGCTATCGCAGTCAGATCTTCGTCACTTGATTCCCCGATTTCCCTTATTTGCCGCCTTGCCAAACAAATCCAAACGACGGTTCCGAAAATGTGCTAACAGAGTGGCAAAATTGGCGAGAGACAGCGAGAAAATGAGACACCATTACTCAGTCATTAAAAAAAATAGTGACTTCGCTTTAGGAAACAGAAAAAAAATGCTATTAAATATACCAAATTTTACAACAGAACATTCATAACAACCAACTGCAAAATTATTTATTAACTCTAATCATAGAGTCTATAAAGTTATGTACGTCACTGTTTATCCATTATTTTGTTTTTACCGACTTGTACTTGGTTTTAAGGGAGTTGTAGGCAATAATTTTTCCTTTTTTTCCTTTTTTATTACTATCCGATATTATTTTACAAAATTTAAAGTCTTGTTTCCCATCTTCAAGCCACCACTCTTGTCGATCATCCTTTTCTTTTTCTCCTTGACGCTAACTTAATTCCCAAAAACTACCTTTATGCCCTACAGACGGACTTCCGACTTTGTTCTCTTTTCATAATTCTCTCTCTAAATAGATGTTAATTAACGGCATTTCGTTATTATGAGTAAGGCTACTCTTTTTGTGAGGAGCAGGGACAAACACGAAAAAATTTTTCAAGAGATTCGAAAAGAGATTTTGATAAATTGAAACTAATGTGATTTGCAGTGGCTGTCATCACCAAGATTAAATTACATATAGGATTTTCAGATTTATTGTAAATTTCCTTAATAGGAAGAATAAGTAGATAAATAAACTTTCAAAATTGTCGACCGCTTTATGCCATCAGTATTAATGGGATATCAGGTACGCCAGTGCATTTTTCCAGTGATATATTTATCTGTGTAACGTGATCTACTCCAAGTTCATTCATCTCTTGGAAATTCTTTATTGCTGAATATAAATTGGAGTTTTTTTGCTTTGTGCTTGGAGTCTTATAATTCCCTGTAAACGTATCACACTGCCTTACATCCACTTCTGATTTTGCTTGCCTGTATTGTGATGTTGTGTGGAGCCCTAGTTGGCAGTGTTCACGCATGACTAGCTGTTCAGCAGACGGTGGACCAAATCACACGGAGCTTCAACATAAGGTTTCAAGAGTTGTGTGGTAAAGTCGACGAGATAATTAGGAAAGTAGGAATCAAACTCGAGGAGAAAATTAATCTACGCATGAACGACTTGCACGTGTCTATTAAAATGATAGATGACAAACTAGAAAAAAGAAACAACCTTTAGAAACAATGCAGGATCGATTTTCTCGAATATCATAGTCGTACTGACATTATCATTTCAGGCTTGCCAACTCAACATGTGAAACTCCCGGCGCACGTGATTAAACTTCACGAGTGCGGACACTAACTATTGTACTTACCTCAATAAAAAGAATGACGTCTTGGCGAAATTTAATAGCGCAGTTATGAGAAATGGTTTGTGGAAGATCCATCTCACCACGCGAGCGATAATTCTTTCGAACATCATTGATGGTGTGAATGGTGTTCTGGAACTTATATCAATGAACTTCTACCGCTTTGCCTGAAGCTAAACTCTTTATGCAGGAAGATGAAAAATAATGGTGAAATTACAAAATTCAAGATCTTCAACAAGGATTTATCCAAAGTACAAGCAAGGATAGCGCTGTGTGCTTTGTATGATTTTTACACGTTGCTAGATAGGTACAATGAAGTCTAATATTTCTTCAATATCTGGTTTGCCCTTTTCATTATATCTCAGTGGATTGTAGTATTGTTAGAATAGTACGGAATTATAACCTCGATAAATCTAAGGATCGAGTAATCTGATTTGGTGGCTTTCTTACAATAATCTTTTCATTACAGAGCTTATATGGCTATACTGAATTTTTGTAATAATCATCCGTAACAATTTGCATTGTAACTCATATTTTAATGCAACTTGTACTTTCATATTAATACCATATTTGTCTAACACATAAGCCGAATGGTCTTTTACCATTCGTGTTCCTTCGATAATTCTTTAGATGAAAATTGAGTGCACTGCTAAACTCATAATACACGTTCGTAGGAATTGATGAATATGGAGTTTATGAATCAAGATAATTACATAAGCAGGCATTTAGCGGACTTGCATACTGACTTAAGTTATAGTTTCTCTTTGCACATGAAATGTGTCTGTGTAATAGGTACAGTTACTTAATAAACGAAAATGAAATGCCAGGCCCTCTAAACTTTTTGCGGCCATTTTGCCTGCTGTTGTAGTGAAGCGCTGCGCTGGACTAGCCAAACATGTTAGTACATTTACTAAGAAATCCAGAAAGGAATGATAAGAAATCTGAGGAATTGGCCTGCCTGCATTATGGTACGAACTTCCTCGCTTTGGTCGTTCGCTGTTATTGCCCCGACAGCTGGCTACCCGTTATGTTTTTCGGCACTGTTTAAGAAACGCCCGTCAGAAATATAAGCACAGAAAGATAAGCACAGTAGAGATTTCTTCAGGTATTCGATTTCCTTCATATATGCGTTTACATTCCTTCTACAATCTGGATAATACATAGACCACACTACGAATCTGCCCAAAATTATCTGATAATGAGTTTTTATGTTTTTTGACAACATCGTCTTCTATCTGGTATTTCATATTCAGGCATTTATAAATTCTATTAATCCCCGCTTTGTAAGTCTATAGTCCAAAAAAATCTGCCATTTGACATAATATATGTCAATTTTGAGATATATAGAAAAGAAGATTTAGGCTTGAGGTGCTGACTAGGCCCTAACCAAAAATCGTTGCTTAAGTGATTTTTTATGGAGTAAATAAAGTTTCAGCACTGAATTAACTGTTATGAGGTCACGATTCATGGCAATAGTGGAATTGTATTTAATTGGTTACTTTCCTATATTTCTTTTTCATTGAGTACGATGGCATTTGGCTTTACGAATTTTAAATTAAATTAAACTATTTGAAGAATGCGACAAAAATAAAAAAAAGGAAAATAAAAAGAACGCTTACGGTTTATCTCATAATATGAGATATGGAAATCAATAAACAAAAATTTGGAGGTAAACATATATCTGGAAGTCAGCTCATGTTTTCGTTTTTTTTGGCTGGTTTGGGATCGCGTATGGGATGGCATTCTACATTGATTAATGACTATCGATTTTTTAGGATGAAGTAGGCGCGGCAAGTGTTAAATATACTCTCTCATATTTATTTAATTACGCGAAAGAGCTTACATATGGCATAAGCATTGATTGTTCTGAATTAGTACTGCTTGTTTAAAGTTGCATTTATAAGAGAAAGCAGCTGTAAATTGAACTCAAAATAAAGTTCAAACAAACTTACTTACATGCAAACACCTCAGCCAACACAAAAAAGAAAAATTAACAAATAAAAATAGAATGTATTGACAAAAAACGTTTAAATTAAACATTAAAATTTTTATGTGTGGACAAAGGTTTAAGAAACATTTACTTTTTATCGAGCGAAAAGACCCAATATTAATGACACTCACTGCAAACCATATTCCTTATGGTTTAGTTCATTTAATACCGAAAAAAAAAAAATTGAATTTATGAAAGGCAAGTAATATATTATTACATAAATAAACAATTGTTTTCTGTTAATCAATATATAAACATTAGGCAGAATGCTTCGACATGTCATATTGCACCATTTGACGGAAGAAGACCGAACTTCAACAAATTGTTGTGAGGCGGAAAAGGGCTCTGCGGAATGCTTTCATTCCCCTTTCACTACGAAAAATTGGATATATTCACAATACATTAACGTGTTTGTTTGTCTTGTAAAATCTAGATTTCTGCAGAAAGTTTGAGTTTCGAAAGCGGGCTTTAAATATATATATTACAAACAATTAGACCAAGTGATGCTTTAAGGACAACATGCGTACGTACCGCTGGTGATTTTTTTTTTTTTTTTTGTTTAAATTAAATGATATAAATAAATTTTTTGTCATTTCTATTTCATTGATCAATGTGTTTTAATTTTTAATTAAAAAAAAAAAAATTTAAGTGGAAACATATAGCAAATTTTTTCCCCTCAACAGTTACCTCTACGTCTTCTTTCGGCCCTCCTCCAGTTTGCTTTAAAGATTTTGTTGTCATAACTCATCTTTTTTTTGTTTAATACTTATCCAAAACAAGTATAAATAAAAACTAAATAATCGAACACGGAATATTGGAATGGAAATTGTAATTAACTTACTTTGCGCCAACCTGATGCTGTTTTCTTGGGTAACCCATTGAATTTAGTTCACAGTTTATAGCATCCCACAGTTTGCTTAGCTTTTCACACCCCGGGCGCATCTTTGCGCCGTTTCGGGATGCTAGGAAGCTAGCCTGCAATCACAACCACTAAATATTAAAAATAGTTAATGCAAACAATTCAAAAGAATATTCAAATTTCTTCCTCTAATTAGTGTTAATATGCAATTTAAAATCTTGTATGCAAAGAATTTATTTATTTATTTATTCATTCATTTATACATGAAATTCAACTAAAGAAAATTACAGCCAAATTCAGTACATTTCAACAGCAAACATTATACTAATTGTTTTAAAACTAGTGAACAATAAAGAGGAAGAATAATAATAAGCAAGTAAGTTTAAAAATTAAAAAGTTAAAAATAATAATTCATGTATAAATAAAAAAGAAAAGAAGAAAAAAAACATGTACACAGAAGCACACCCGCAACAAGAACAGATCCAGGTTGCAAGTGATCTCCTAAACCATTGCAAACATGCATAAGCTCGGCAACCAACACGTTAACAACATAATATTATTTTAAATAAAAAATGAGAAATTAAGAACGAAATATTAGTTTAAGTAAGATATAGGTATATAATAAGCAAAGTTGCTTTAATAGACTTTAAAGAAGACGATAATGAGAATAAATGATAGATAGACATTTAGGTTTCTGCAAGCAACTCTGAGCGGGTTGTACATAATTGTATTCACACTGAGTAAGCTTAATCAAGATAAAGTCGCTAGAGAAGCGGTTAGGGACATTAAAGAAGTAGTACCATTTATTACTTTGGTTAAGAAGGAAACCCTAAGAAAAAATCTACGTTTCTGAAGTGCCGGTAAGGATAATAGAAGCATCCTATCCTTATAGGATGGAAAACATGCAATCGGGTCCCAACCCAAATTCCTAAGGGCAAATAGCAAGAATTGCTTTTGAACAGATTCAATTGAATCTACATAACGCCTATAGGAAGGAGACCACACAACAGAGGCATACTCAAGTATAGGTCTAACCAAACACATGAACAACCTTTTCGCAATATAATGATCGTCAAGCTCTTTGCACCACATTTTTATAAAACCAAGCGCGGACCTAGCTTTGCTTAACGAGAGACCAATATGCAAGTTAAAACGTAACCTATGGTCAAATAGAACGCCTAAATCTGTGATCGAATCGACGTCCTCCAACTTATGCGAACCTATGATATACCGAGTAATGAATGACTTTCTTCTTGAGAAAGAAAGCTTCTTACATTTACCCAGATTTACTTTCAGAAGATTCAAAGAGCACCATGCAACAAAATTATCTAAGTCACCTTGAAGCTGATGTGATTGCGATTCAACAGAGAAGGAAGAAAACATTTTCACATCATCCGCATACATTAAGATCTGGCTGGAATTAACCACCGATGGGAGATCGTTAATGTATAATCTAAATAAAATGGGACCTAAGTGACTTCCTTGAGATACGCCAGACGTAACGGGGATTTCATCCGAGGTGATGAAGTTAAACAAAACTCTGAAGGATCTATTGTGCAGATAAGAGCTCATCCATTTCACTAAATAGAAAGGGAAGCCAGAGGCTTGGAGTTTAAAGACAAGTAAGTTATGGTTAACCATATCAAATGCTTTCCGTAAATCAGTGTAAATAACATCTGTGCGAGAGCCACTAGAAAACGCCTTGAAAACTTGACAGGTAAACTCTAACAAGTTGGTGACTGTAGATCGCCCTTTCCGAAAGCCGTGCTGGTACGGAGAAATATGCGAATTAATGGCAAAGGCCAAATGCTGAGTCACAATTCACTCGAACAGCTTGTACAAGACACTCAACTTGGCTATGCCTCTGTAGTTCTCAACAAATTGTCTACTTCCACTCTTGTGGATAGGAATAAGGAAACTACTCTTCCAACATGAAGGGAAAACACCTGAATACACGGACATGTTAAAAATTTTTGAGATCACACCACACAACTCGACAGCGCAAGATTTAAGTACACATGAGGGGATACCATCAGGTCCAGGCGAACAATTATATTTCAGAGAGCTCAATCCTTCAAAAACGTCATTTTCAGATATAACAATGTTAGGAATTGAAATCGAGTTCGTTATAGGATATAGGTAGTTTGCTGATAAATCGAAATTAGCAATCGAAAAGTTTCGTCGGAAATACTCAGCAAATAGATTTGAGATTTCAAAATCATCCGAGGAATCAGAGCCATTAAAAGAAACATGAGAGGAATATGTGGAAATTTTTCTTTTAGAGTTAACAAATTTAAGGAAGAATTTAGGATTAGCAAACAGAGAGGATTTAATGAACTGAAGGTATCTGCAGTAATAATGATGGTTGAGGGAGTTAAATCTATGCCTCGCCACTGAGTAAACGACATAGTCGAGCGCAGAGCCACTTTTCGAATATTTTTGAATAGCGATTTTTTTCTATTCTTGTGATATTTAATTGTCTTATTAAACCACGGGGGACACCTGCTTCGAGGTCGACAATGCTTGATCGGAACAGATGCAGCAATAGCTAGATTTAATATATTGTAGAACGATGGCAATAAGCTTTCAATACTACCGGTTGAGAAATCAAGCGTCAGATGTGAAAGACGATGTTTTAGTAATACAATATTGATTTTATGAAAATCATAATGATTATTTAAAAAAGGTTGATTTGGCACATTAAGGCATTTCAACAAACCATCATTAATATGATGAAAGGAAATGCATATTGATGGATGATAACGATCCTCAGGTAAAAAGGTGGACAACGATTTACGTTAATCTCGGGAAAGTTGGCAAAGCAGAGATCAAGCAGTCTACCATTACAATTACGGGTACGATTATATTGACCCAAATTATGATCAAACAATTCACTAAAGAACACAACAGCCCTATCAGACCTTGAAGTAGGAACCAAACAGCCAGAATTATCAGTGCTACACCAAGTGACTTGAGGCAAATTAAAGTCACCCAATGCAACGACCAAATCAGTGGGTCTAGACCGCTTGGCCACTTCACAAATGAGGGAAGCGTGTTTCCTGTAAATGGAGATATCGGAATTTGGGGGAATATAGGAGCAGGTTATAAATAGATGTTTATCAGGCATATTCGCACGAATAGCGATAAATTCAACGTCAGGAGAAGTGGGAAATTCAATTAAATTGGACGGGACTGACGCAGATATGGCAATTAATACACCACCACCAATGCGATTCACTCGATCATTTCTAAACACTTGGAAAGAATTATGAAAAAGTTCCGACGAATGAAGATCGGGTTTTAGCCAAGTTTCAGTAAAGGCCAAACAGAAAAATTCCGTGCTCACTGAATTTAGAAAAGTGGAACGAATTTTCGAATTTAGGCCCCTAACATTTTGATAAATGAGAGATAGTGGGCCTGAAGAAACAATTAGTTTTTTGAAGGCGACAAGACTATTGCCTTGGTATTACGGGGACGATCTCGAGGGATAAATTCCTTAATTAAGGATCCTACTGGCCACAGTGGTTTGTTTAACAACATATCACTGTTTTCAGTCGGAACTAGTATTTTAAAAGAGGAGATTGCCCTAGATTGAGAAGGAGCCATTTTGAAGATGCTAACGCGCTTTAAGTTGACTGATAGGACTTTCGCCGCCAGATAACTTTTTATGTTATCCACCGATGTTTCAGGTGCCAGTCTTGACACAAATATTGCTTTTCTGGGAGGAACTGCCATCAAGCAAATGTCAATACTTAGAACACGAGGGGGTTCACGGTAGGAGAGTTTAGAGTTGGGGAGAATATAGATGGGGTTATCGCCCTTGCACCGGCAGCTTGTGAGACTTGCCCAGTCTGGTGACCAGCGTTCATATGCGAGTAGCCAGTGGGAGAGGATGATTTATTTTTCTCTTCATTATATTTAGGCGATGGCGCTTGATTAGAGTGAGTGGAGGCTCTAGGCGGAAGTACCCTTGCCACTTCAGCGTAGCTTAAAACCGACGGACTTGCCGGCTTGTTTGTAACTGTTTTGCTATCAACCGACTCAGCAATATCGGAAACATTACTTTTCATTTTAGAGTTAGAGAGAGCGGTAACTTGTACCAACGAATTAGATTTGGAGAAAGCCAGAGGTGACTTCCTACACGCTACACTACGAGTAGGAGATGAGTGTCCAATAAAACGACACTCATCAAACCTAGACTTAATGAGCTCAAATTTTTCCCACAAGCAGCCGAGATTTCTACTCAATTCCGAGAAACCATAACTGGTTTCCGTGAAAACTTTATAAAAATTAATGTCCCGCTGCCTACAGTCAGGAGGTCTTAAGCCTTTAGACGGGTCAGCGACTGCGTCAGCAGCACGGCCGTGAATACCGGCACACTTTGCATGACCAAAGCGCTCGCAAAGCCCACAAGAAACGAATCTATCAGATTCCGGGACTGTTTTCGCCCGACAAGGTGTATACAAACAATCCAGTCCAGTCAAAAAGACACTTGTGGATTATGAAGAACAGACAAATTGCGAAAAAAAAAATCCTCAACATAAAAATTTATCAAAAAAAACAAAGATAACGGAAGTTGACTGGTTCTCAGAATTTCTAGGCTTATGTTTGTTGTTAGGGAAGGCGGATTTTTGCATTATATATATATATAGAGTGCGGTAGAGTTTTTAATAAAGTCGATGATTTTATGTGCTAGTGCTTTAAGACTGTAGTTTTAGAGTTTATTTCTCTGGCGAAATTAGCAATAAAAATAATAATAATATATATATAAATATATATCTATTACATAAATATATATACACAAGTGACTATTAATTTTCTGTCAAATAAACAAAAGAGTTCGTGCTCATCATCTATAACAGGTTACAGGTTTACGAAATACTATGGACATTTAAATGAAATTCCACCATTCAATGGTGCGGCGTTTGATGAATGGCAGTTTAGGGTAAAACTGCATTTGGATTGAAGTATGCACTTACCGTCAACTCACCAGCGAAAAGAGCTGCGAAAAAGGAATTTTAGCAGAATGAGAGGATGGTAAAATAAAAACTATTGAGTTGTATACATCTGAATTGTTTGTGATATGTATGTGCCAAAAAAAA
>NW_024003471.1:0-1367 GCF_014805625.2 Glossina fuscipes | reverse complement strand
TCACAGGATACAACTGGCTGAGCAAGAATTGCATTATCAGCATTCAACGCGATACATCTATTAACCTATCAACGTAACAGAAAACGTCTATCCTATCGGTTGTAGTTAGCTTAACTTGTGCTTGATCACCGCCGAGAATTTGAAATTTGAAAACTGTTGTCCGTCGGAGCAATTAATTTCAAGAAGTATTTTATATACACACAGATGGAGAAAAATGGGCTTTTAGCTAAACTCGACTACACAACTCCAAGAACCTCGCGAACATTCAAAGACCTACTCTTGAAGTAGTCCTTATGTCTTCGTTCTGCACAGATACATTGCTAAATTTAACAGTGATCATAAAAAAAGGCAAAGAACTAAATTTGTATATTCTATAATGTTTGGTGTCCGCGGTAAAATTTTTCTCTTTTGAGAATAATGGGCGAAAATTATAGGGTGTATGTGTGGTACTTTATGAATAACAAGCAAAAAACACGGCAAGCAAACGTGTTCACAGTTTTTCCTACATAGAGGTGTGGACGTGTTGTAGACAGGTTCCTTGAAAAGCTTGGATCACTTTTAAACTCTTCTGCCAGTCTGCAAGCGATTCTTTCATTTTTGTAAATAGGAGAATGTTCAGCACAGATACTACACGGTTGTGCAGAAGAACAGATGAACGGGCGGACATGCTTACGTGCATTCCGAATTTGAAACCGATCAAGAATTTATATACTTTATAGACTATTTTCTTTATTATGGGCTATAGGCGAGTTTTTGAAAAGAAGTGAAATTATGGCACACTGTAAAATGGAGTAGGCGCGGTCAATTTTTTTCATTTTGTAGAGGAACTAGAACACGGTCCATTAAGTATACTTTCAAATTTTTACAGATATATCTTCTGTACTTTATGAATAATGAGCAAAAAACCAATTTTTTATTCCTTTTGTAAAACACAGCTGTCCTCGCTTCATGTAGTAGCGTAACTGTGTGCTTCGAAGTATTTTGCCCTTGTCAATACTAACGTGCAAGAACTTCCAAAGCGGCCAGGACATTGTTTGCAACAGACATTGCACAGACGGGGAAGAACACAGACGGACAAAGTCAGATCAATTCAGAGTTTGATACTGATAAAGAATATATATACTTTGTCCGATCTCTAAAGCTTCCTTCCGGGCGTTTGGCAAAATCAATATACTCCAACAATGTAAAATTTCTAAAACAAATTCATTTGCTATCTGCAGTTTGACGATAAGTACAAACGGGCAGCAGACAGTAAGACAGATTGTGGATCGATCGGTATAATAAGAGGTGGGGCTATCTCAAGTTCTTCTAGGTGTTGCGCACACTCGCACAATCTTAATATACTCTCATACCATAAATGACGCAGG
>NW_024003470.1:0-1539 GCF_014805625.2 Glossina fuscipes | reverse complement strand
ACTACAAAATGGGCGATATAGCATGGGACAGATGTGCTCTGATGTGTACTCGGATCTGTTCGTTGTTTCCATTATATGATTGTACAGACTTTCGGTTTCATCAGAGAACGGACGATCGGTGCGATTATTCTACTCGGAGATTCGGGAGATTCTCAAGCATTGTTGAGCTGCATGCAAATTTCACTGAAAAGTTTTTAGTTGCAAAAGCCCTAACAAAAAGCGGGTCCTTTTTTTTATACAAAACATTTCCATTTTTATTAAATTTTTATGCGTTGTTCCTTAATTTCCTTTTTTTCCTTTCTTTTTAATAACAAATAACTTGAAAATGTAGAAAAAATGACATTCGTTCGTTTTATCCATCATTTGCATACGATTTTTTTTGCTTTTGAAGTTTTTGCTTTTCCACTATCGCACTCTGGACAAACGGTGTTCGCTCATTTAAATTCATGGTAGCCCAAACTATTCCAGCCTCAGCGATTGCGTCGTTTAAACTCAAATCATTACCACTTTTTTCACGCCATTGATTCACGAACATCATGAAGGCACTGGGCTTTGATTTCTTAGTAGGCATATTTCCAGCAATCTCGAAAGCAATAACCGAAATTGTATAAAATCTCAGAATAATTGAAGATGAAATTTTTCTCAGTTAATGACTCGATTTTATCGAGATGGGTATCGTTTTAGTTATTGTGACTGTAAGGGACCTGATACAATGATGCGTTATTCCTATTTTCGTGGGGTTAAAGAAAGAAAGACGCAAATATTCGACACTCTATGTAACGTTGTTTGTGTTTGTGTTAAACACTTTGCTTTTTCTCTTTTTAGTTTTCATTCAACGAAACTGTAGGTAGTTGAAAGCCTACTATGTTACATACCAGGACGAGCTTTGAACGTCATTCATATAATAATTGTATCGCTTCAAAAATTTTCATTTGGCTTTGGATTTATTGAGAACGAATAGAAAAATGTCTCAAAAATTTAAATTAATCTTTTTTCTTATAGTTTTCTTCGTCAATTTCATGTTAATCTTGGCAGAAGTTGAGTTTGTTCAAGAGCTGGTGCGGCAGAATAAAAATAAAATTGCTTTAAATTGCTTTAATTCGGTTTTTGGTTTCACTGAAGATTGTTGAGCTGCTTTAAAACGGTTCTACTTTAATAAATAAAAAAAATTAAGTATATATATATATATATACATATATGTATATTTGTTATTAAGTTTATTAATAAAATTCAGTGATTTTAATAAAGTCCAATAACTATGTCGTTGGCTAAATTAATATCACGCACTCAGGTGGCTAAGTGAGTTCTTTCAATAAAAGTTTTCAATAAAAATTAAAATAAAAAAAAAAGAAGTAACTTAAAAAAAATTTGTAATTTTATTCGGCAGTGAAATACGTGAAGCATTGAAACAACAAGTTTGCAAATGGAAATCAGTTTTGCCAACATTTGCTCCCGGCTTGCGAATAGTACAAGTGGGCGCTCGCGAGGATTCCAATGTTTACATACGCATGAAAATTAAGGCGGCCACCGAAATTGGTA
>NW_024003469.1:0-12308 GCF_014805625.2 Glossina fuscipes | reverse complement strand
TCAAATGCTTTTTCGAAATCAATTGAGAGAATTGTTACGTGATTTCGTTCGGAAATTGCTTTGTTTGTAAAATAATCAATATGGAACAGCGCGTCGATGCACCCTCTACCCCGCTTGAAACCAACTTGTTGCTCTGTTATCAGGTTCTTGGAGTCAAGAAACCAAGATAATCTAGATGCCATAGTCTTTTCCAATACCTTTGAGAGGCAAGATAAAAGAGAGATTGGGCGATAATCCGATGCGATGGAGACATTTTTAGACTTTGGAATTGGAGCAACTGCTGCCAGTTTCCACATCTAGGGTATATGGCCAGTCAAAAAAACCGTATTATATAGGTCTAGCAATTTCTTTTTACTTGCGTTAGACAGCGCACTGATCATTTGGTATGAGAAGCGGTCTAGACCGGGTGTCTTCCCCTTCGATTTGGAGAGACAACTTTCAAGTTCTAAGGTAGATATGCAATTTTCCATCTGTCAATACAATTTGAAAGAGTAATTGGAGTCCTTTTATTTTCGATGAAAGCACTGTAAAAGTTGCTGTCAGAGGAGTACTCGCACTACATTCGTTCAAAGTAATTAGAAATCTCATGTGCGTCAGTTAAAGTTCCATTGGGAGTGCAGATGGCAGAAATTTCGTTCAGGTTTGAAGTCCCATTGAGTCTGTTGATTTTGTTCTAGACAACTTTCATTGACGTATTTCTGCGAGTTCCTCTCGAAAAAAGTTCGAAACTAAGTGCCTTTGATTTTCGCAATTCCTTCCTGAATAGACCATTGGCCTTTTTGTAAATTAACAAATGATCATGATAAGGACATCTCTTAAAGCGGTGCCATAGATCCATTTTATTTTTCCTCAAAAACGAAAGCGTGTTGTTCCACCAAGGAACCATAGCCCGTTTAAAAGAGCTGTTGGATTGAGGAATAGAAAGATGAGCAGCCGTGCGAATCGCTTTAGTCATAATAGCAGCATCATGGTTGCAGTTCCCGTTAAACGGCTTTGAATTCAGAAATGACTCGGTCTGTTTGGAGTAATTGATCCAATCCGCTTTATCTAGGAGGAATTTGGTCTGTTTTGCTGGAGTAGCAGAGGACGTTGAAAGTTTAAGATCGATTATGATTGGAAAGTGATCACTATTATGTAGATCATTAGAAATAGACCAGGAAACCAAAGAAAGAAGTGAGGGAGAGCAACATGTTAAATCAATATGTGAAAAAGTATGATGAGTTGAAAAGTGTGTTGGTTTTCCATTATTTAAAATGCAGAGGTTGCTTTGAATGAAGGCCTTTTTTAAAACAGTACCACGAGTGTTGTTCATTGTTGAGCCCCAGATGGTATTCCAGCTGTTGAAGTCGACGCATATAATTAATGGAGGGGAAAGTACGGAGAGTTCTTGCTGAGAAAACGATCGCGAAGGTGGAATATAGAGCGCAGGCACTGTAAATATTATGTTTAACATTATTTGTATCGCTACGGCTTGTATATTTGAGCTTAAATTTATGCGTTTGTGAGGTATACTTGATTTTATAAAAACACCAACTCCTTGTTTGGAATATAAATTTTGATCAGCATTCGTGAAGTATCCAGTAAATGATTTGCGTAGAATAGGATTAAAAGAGGTTTTACAATGGGTCTCTTAAAGCGATATAAAGGCTGGACTGAGATCACTTACGAGTGTACCGAGTTCATCAATGTCCCTTAATGTTCCATTGTAGAATTTTAAAAACTTTATTTAATTACAGTGACATGGAGTGGAAAGTAGGTTAAGTTGACATGTCAGCGTCTTCGTCGAAAATGTCACTATAAGAATTTTGCGTGAATAATTTGTTCTTACCAGCAGAATAATCTGTACTTAGGTGTCTCCGTATATTTGAACTGCCACGAGTGGGCACACGTGAATAATTTGAAATTGAAGGTTGATTGAGGGATGAAAGATTGGATTCATTACAGCTTGTAACGTGTTGAGTAGAGTTGAGAACTGGTGATTCTGGGGGATTTAGATTATTAGATTTTGGCATATGTGTTGTTGTTTTAATTTTTTCAATATTTGAACAGGCGTAGGTATTGCTTTTGCTAATTCTTTGGGTCCCAGATGGATTTCTTTCCCGGTACGTGCAGTAATTTCCTGTTTTGATTTTAGGAATTTCGCGCGTTTGTATAAAACGTGGGCATTATTTGTCTAACGCAAAGTGTTGATCGTTGCAATTTAAGCAGAAGCTACGCGTACAGTTTTGAGGATGTGCTACATTAACCGTTGCCGGTAGCCGATAGCGGACAAAAGACAAAATAATTCTTCCTGTAGGAGAGCGGGTTTTTCCATCGTCATTTAACTTGGTGAATTTGTAGACTTCAGTTACTCCTTGACTGCCCATTTCGCGCACAATTTCATCTTCCAGCACATGCTTTAAGCATGGGGCATAAACTACGCCTTTAACCTTGTTCAGTTTGTCATGTAGTTTAGCGGATATAGCGGGCAAGTTGGCTAATGATTTAGACTTTACGAGCTTTTTGGTTGCGCTCGGTTTCCCAGCCAGGACAAGTAAATTTCCGTCGCGTAAAATCGACATAGAGTCTATATGCGTCGTAATGCAATCTAGTGCATTTTTAATAGCGAAAGGGCTGGATTGCGAACTTGTTATGGAGGGATCAAGTGGAGACATCACAACATACTTTTTGTTGATAGGAACGATGCTACTGGTTGGCAGCACCGGAAATTCGGCATTTTTAATTTTTTTTCTTTGAGGGGATACGTCTGCTAATAGATGAAATCTATTTGAGTTTTTATCAGGCGGCCCCGGGGCCATTATGTCTTATGGTTGTCTCTTATTTAATAAATTGGGAAATAACCACTCACTTGAAAAGGTTTGGGAACTGCTGAGGATAATGACAACTATTTTCAATATTTTATTTTTCTTTTATGTTATTAAAAAGAAAGCAAATATCGTTTCTGCGACAATCAGCTTTTGCAAAAGCACAGAGAACACACGAGTTAAACACACAAAAACACCGAAAAACACCGAAAACAATTAAAAAATCGCAGACGAAGAACAAAACACGCACTATTCAGAGCACAAGTCGATGATATTACGTAATTCAAAAATAATTTGATCGTATCTGAGAGTAAGCGTTTGAAATTGATCACATCTGAGAGTAATCGTCTGTAGTTGTTTACGATTGAAAATAATTCAAAAAGTCAGCTGTTTAACTTGCTGTTGTTATTCTTGTTGGAATAAGAATTTTTGTGTGCCAATTTTCGACCTTTTTGCCTTTTTCTTTTTATTTCTGAACTTCAAGGTTTTTAATAATTTATTTCAAGGGTAGTGTTAAAAAGCCTTAAAAGAAGATGCTTATCAATTGCTGAGAGGAACTAAATTCATGGAGGGAAAAAGGAGCAGAAGTGGTATTGGGAGAAGATACAAGAGACCTTAAGCAAAATTGGCCCCAAAAAGACTATTTTACAATGGAAAAAGGTAGGTTATTGTTTTATATGCTTTAAGTTCATATGACCAAAGTGTCCAATAAATTAGTGGTAAGCAAACGAATACAAAAATTTTCTATGATTTTTATAAATGTGTTAACTTTCTTATCATACTTTTCGTATCTTTAAAAAGATTGCGCATATGATCAAAGCTGAAATTGCGTAGTGCCAGAAATATAGTTACTCTGGTTCATCCTAAATTGGGCTACTCAGGACTTAATGCGATACTGTGCGCAATCTACCTGACATTAGCATCGTTTTATATTTACTTTTCTTTTATATAGGTCTATTTGGAAATTTGTGCTCATAGACTTATAGACTTATTTACCATACTTTACACCACGCACTGCGGTCAGTCAAGGCACTGGTACGAATACGAACAGCTGCAATTGGTATTTCTTCAGCTGGGATAGTCGCAGCAGTACATATTCGACCTGACAAAAACGCATCACTCGTTTCCAACGCAGGCAATTTAATCTTTGTGGATAATAGCACTTTGGAAGATGGAAGCAGAAAAAATGTTACTGTCGTAAATTTAAATAATAGCTACAGACAAGACGCAGTTTTATATACGGATGAACCTAGCTCAAACGTTCCGCAAATAAATGCATAGAGCCCTCTTACGAATATTGGTGACGAATCTGATGAGTCAGTAATTGAAATCTTTGACGAAGAAAAGGATAACGAAGTGTTAGAAGCTAATATAGGCGCAGATGCTATATCCTGTCAAAAAAACGCTGCTCCGCAAACAACATTCCAAATTCTTAAGGATATAAAAGCTGATTCGAAAGCGATAAAGAAAATTGTTACGATTCAAACAGGAAAAAAAAATGTAATGAAATCAACAATGCTGCTCATTTCGATAAATTTCCATAGATTCAATATAAAAATGCATGTACGAATGAGTGTACACAAATTGTGCAAAGAAATTGTGCTTTTGATAGAAAAAATAAGTAAAATGTCAATGTTTAAGAAAATCCATAATTCTTAAGTATTAGAAGCCGTAAAGAAAAAGAGTTGGTTGATAAATCTCATAGCATACAGATCGTGAGCTAAAATGCAAAGAAGAATTTTGTGATTTAAAATAATAAGCAATAATTTTTGTTTTAAAAATCATTGCAAGTAATTGAAAAGTAGAAGAACTATTTTGCTTTTTTTGATAAGTTAACAGACGCAAATAGTCCTTTCTTGTAAACGTGGTGAACTAAATCCAAAGGTGATAAGTTATAAGCCTATTGATAATTTGTTCGTCTCAGTAATTTAAGAAATTAGTTTATTGCGTATTTTGTAATGGAAAATCAAAAGTTCCCCAAACATTGTAAAAACAAAAAATAATTGCGAAGAACAAAAAAAAAATAGAATTTGTCAAAAAGAAAAAAAAAAATAGACACAAATGCTACAACTTGACAAAAAAGAAACGTCATTGGAACATAGAAAATAAAAAAACATCTGTTTTGTGCACTACTAATCCACACAAAATATTAATTCCGGACAGCGAATGCAATAACAGAAATAACAAGTAATGTAAATTTTGTTTTATTGTAATTAATATAAAAAAAACTGAAAGTCAAATCAACATAAATAAGAAGAAAGTGTGTAAAACATTTGAAGAAGTGTATTAGAACAAATATTTTTTTCTATATATTTAAATGTATGTGAAAGTAAAAGAGAAATATACTAAAAATATAATTTTAAATTCTCTCAACCTCTCCCATCAAAATTGTTAATTTAAATGTATCAGCCAACATACAATAGTGCGATTTCCAAACCAAATATAAGTCAATAAAAGAATTAATATCACGAATAAATTGATTATGAGAAAAATATATTCCGTTTATTCATGGGGAAAGCGATTGAACTGATAATGGCTCTGGTCTACAGATATCGCTGCCAATAATTGTAAATGCATACGTTCACTATCAAAAAAAAAAAAAAAATTAAGTTGAGATAACCTAATTACACCTGCTGCACTGTAACCGGCTGGGAATATATCAGCCTACAATCCGTTCAGCGACGCTATTATTCCATCGAAATCAACCCTTGTTCAACAACAACAACAACCTTTCGGATCATCATAAATCATAAATCAGAGAAGGCAACAACTCTTTGCTGTGAACAGGAACCGCCGATGGAAGCAGCCACCACCACAGACACTAGCAGCATACAGATTCACGGTCAGGTATCTTAGTTCATTTATTCCCTTTTTGTTCTTTTTCTTGTCGCTTATTTACGGAGGAGCCCCGATGTGTGGCTGAGTGCAAACTGTCACCGCTGTGGCTGAGGTGAGGTGAGGGGATGGCACTGTAGGGGGGACTTCAGACGGTTACCGACGGACTCACCGTGGACAGACGGACGATAGACAACCGACAAGACTTTTTATATTCTTTTTCAACCCTATTTAACAGATACGCTCTACCGGCAACAAAAGGGCTAGTACCGTGACAAACTTCGAATTTTGTTACTATAGAGCGTAAGTAAAAAACCGAGCTAGAATTACCGCTTGTTGCAATGTATTTGAACTTCGAATCTTGTTACTTTAGAGCGTAAGTATATGAGCGAACTTCAAATTTTGTTACTTTAGAGACCAAGTGAGGGTTTTTTAGCTAACATAGTATATTTCTACTCCAGTTTCCTTAGTTCTTTTGACCGCTCCTAATGTTAGAATGTAAATGTTGGAAATATTACTCTCTTTTCTCATACATTTAAAATCACCAACCAACAGCAATTAAACAAAAAAAATATATATATTTCTCTTTAAGTTTTAAAATGAATTTAATTAAAATGAACCAAAAATATAAAGAAAAAAAAATCAGAATTCAGTTTAGATTGAACAAAAGTTCTCTTTAGTATATAATAATTCTAGTATTGTGTGAGGCTATAAATTTTTCCAGCCCGGTCTCCTCTGCGAAGTTTTGCATTAATAGTGTTGCATCCCCTCTGTACCGGATGATGGCATATGCGCTGAGTATTATGTTGAATGGCGTCAACAAGCTCCGTACTCCGAATACGTGTACAGTCCGGTACTCCTCCTTCTCCAATATTTTATTGAGTAGTATGTACCCGCATCGATAAAGCCTACCTTCGGATCTGCAGTATGCTGATCTGTGGTCGGTGTACACTTCATCGAAGTGTAATTGTACGATCTTGTCGCGAGGAGTCAATTTCCTCACGACCTCTCGCAGTGCCTCAATGTCCGGCACCACTCTTTCAGCTTTTTCTACTTCCTGGCTTTCTGGTTCAAGGCGTCGATCCTTCCTCCTCCCTGCTGCCGCCGCCGATGTTAACGGTCCCTCGTCATCTATTACATTGAAATCTAAATTTATAATATTGGGGCTTTCTATGCTAAGTTTGCTGCCCGTCAGTCCCTCCGTTTGTCCCCCTGCAAATTTTTTATGTAAAACTATGCTGTCTGTATCGGTAAACCCTAAAAAGTCTTCGTACTCTGTGCTCTTCTGTTCTTCTTCTTTTACCGGTACTGCTCCACAATCTATTAGTTCTACCGGTAGTTCTCCAAAATCTATGTCGTGCTGTCCTATCTCCATCTGTGCTTGTTGTATTTACTGTGTAGCCAAAGAAGGCGTAACATTGCGAAACGCAGTTCAACGTTACGCAGAGAAACGTGTAAATGCTTCCAACGGCGAAGACAGTAGGATAGCGGGATAGTAAATATTTTACCCACATTATAACGACGAGTTCCACTATAAAATGTAATGCTAAACCTATCTCTTTCACTGGTGTTGCATAACCTGAAACGGTATTGTTAAAGTTACGGATTGATGTATCTTTAAAACGGGAATTGACAGGTCACGTACATGTGAGGTCCACTGATCATATCCTATTTGTCTGTCTGAATGTTACCATTTCTCTTCGCCATTCCACGCTTCGCAAATTGAGTATATGGGGTCATCGCGACCACAGCATTCTCGCAATTGAACAGCTTAGGTTGCAAACTTTTCTTCTTTTAAATCATGTCATCAAGACATATAAGCGTTTACAGTCAATTTCTGAACGTACACTCTTTTTCTCTCACACCCATGAATTACTTGATATAACTTTTTATGCTCATACAACACATTACATCTTACTCATCGCAACTTACTCCTCGCTCTTCTGTCCTATCGTACGTGGCGAACGAGTAATATGTATATTTTAATAAAAACAATAAAAAAAAATAACGTGACGGACGTATAACATGCAAAATTAAAAACTTTGATCAAATAATCGGTAAAATAAACAAATAATAATATTATATTGCAAATCTAACCTCAACTTTACTAAGGCACCAAATAAAGAACTTTACGTTCATAATGGGCTTTTTTTACACTTCCCAGCGAATTTTTGGTTGCTAATTTGGTGGATACCAGACGGAAAAAGAAGAGGAAGTAGATTGCAAAGAAAGGAAGAGAAATAATAAAATAAATAATAATAATTACATAATCAAAACTAACCCTAACCTTATTAAGGCTCAAACAAAAAACTTTGTTGCTACACATTGGGCCTCTTTCACATATCACAGCAAATTTTCAGTTTGCTATTTGCTGAATATAGAAGACGAAGCAGAAGAAGGGAAAAGATATTATTCAATTCATTTTTGAAATATTAAAAACTTAATAAATAACAAATTTCGCACAAATAATTTTTTAATTCGTCATAATTGTCCTTAAGTCATTGCACTGCACTGTTTTCTTTGTAATTTAAAACTTTTTGTGATTCTTACAATTTGTTAACTAATATATTATTTCGAATATTATTTTGCATTTATTAAATTAAATGTTCATTCCCGTCTAGATTGCGTTAAGGAAATGAACGATGCAGGTCAATTTTACGCAAATCGTGTGTTGAAAGAATGTAAAGAAAAGGACATCACGCATGTGGAATGGGCTCGGGCTTGAGTGCAAACTCTAACGGAGTTGCAGCAGTATATCAAGCAGTTTGATTCCATAAGATTAGTATGGCCTGGTAAGGGCATTGCTGTCGCCGCTCTCCCACCACCTCTGGGTGCATGTCGTCCACCGCCTCCTCCACCCAATTTTGACTTGTCTTCCATGTGCTTGGATGGCTCCAAAGATGAGCATAGTGCTCTGTTTGCAGAAATCAATCAAGGCGAAGCCATCACCAAGAGTATATATAAATTCATGAACTTTTTGAATAAATTTTTCTAAATTTTTTTTTCTTTCTTACTTTGATGATTGTAGATCTGAAGAACACATTTTTCTCTTTGTGGAAAAATTTTTGCAATTTAATTTCTTTATTGCGTTATACATTTTTAAAAGTTCTCAAACTTATTATAATCGATTGAACTTTCTGTGTGATTATTGCGAAAAGTGTTCATCGCGGATATCGTACGTGTTTTCCTTTAAATACATTAAAAAAAAAAAAAAAAAAGAACTAAAAACATCTTACTTTTTATTCAATAGTTTCCCAAACCTTTTGAAGTGAGTGGTTATTTCAAAAATAATAAGCAATAGACAACAATAAGGCATAATGGCCCCGGGGCCGCCAGACAAAAACTCGAATAGATTTCATCTATTAAGTGATACATCCCCCCAAAGAAAAAAAAGTAAAAATTCCGATTTTCCGTTGTTGCCAATCACCGATATAACCCCTATTGATAAAAAATATATTGCTATTTCTTCAACCGATGCTCGAATAACAATTTCCCAAATTAGCCCTTTTGCTATAAAAAAAGCTCTAGATAGCATTACAATATACATCGACTCCATCTCGATTCTACGCGATGGGAATTTACTGGTCCTCGCTGGGAACCCGCGCGCAACCGAAAAGCTAATAAAGGCCAAATCTTTAGCTAATCTATGTGCTGTTTCAGCTAAACTACATGAGAAACTTAACTCGGTTCGAGGCGTAATTTATGCCCCTTGCTTAAAGCATGTGCCGGAAGATGAAATTGTTCGCGAAATGGGCAATCAAGGAGTGACTGAAATATATAAATTCACCAAACTAAATGATGACGGAAAAACACGCTCTCCTACAGGAAGGATTATTTTAACTTTTGATCGCTACCGATTACCGCGAACAGTTGATGTGGCGTGGTATAAATGTAAAGTAGAACTATACATCCCAAATCCTATGAGGTGTAAAAATTGCCAACGCCGGGGTCATACAGCAAAAAGATGCACTAATGCTGCATCTTGTGCTAACTGTGGTCATCCTCCACATACTGAAAGCTGTACCCGCAGTTTCTGCATAAATTGCAATGATCAACACTCAGCGTTAGACAAACAATGCCCACGTTTTATACAGATGCGCGAAATATTAAAAATCAAAACAGAAAATTACTGTAGCATGGGCGAAGCGCGACGCACATACCGGGAAAGAAATCCATCTGTAGCCCATGGAATTGGCAAAAGTAATACCTATGCTGCTGTTGCCTCGCAAATCGAGCTTAGTAAGACTTTAACTGCAACTGCTTCCAATGAAAAACCTGTTCCACCATTAACCAAAAATTATATTGCGAAACCAGTTACATCACTTGCCAAAGATAATATTGAAAAAACCAAAGCAACTGCAAATATTGAAAAAATTAAAACAACAACATATATGCTAAAATCTAATATACCAAATTCTCCAGAATCTCCAGCTCTCAACTTTACTCAACAAATCACAAGTGGTAATGAATCCATTCTTTCATCCATTAATCAACCTTCAAAAACCAAAGCAACTGCAAATATTGAAAAAACTAAAACAACAATACATATGCTAAAATCTAATAATCTAAATCCTCCGGAATTTCCAGCTATCAACTTTACTCAAAAAATCACAAGTGGTAATGAACCCATTCTTTCATCCATTAATCAACCTTCAATTTCAAATTATTCACGTGCGCCAACGTGTTGCGCTTCAAATGCACCAAATCACCTAAATACAGATTATTCTGCTGGTAAGAATAAATCATTCACGAAAAATTCCTATAGCGATCTCTCGACGGAGACGCTGACATGTCAACTTAACCCTCCCTCCACTCTGCTTACATGTCATTACAATTAAATAAAGTTTTTAAAATTCTACAATGGAACATTAAGGGACTTATTAATAATATTGATGAACTCCGTACACTCATAAGTGATTTTAATCCAACCTTTCTATCGCTTCAAGAAACCCATTGTAGAAGCTCTTTTAATCCTATTCCACCCAAATCATATACTGGATACTTCACGAATGCTGATCAAAACTCATATTCCAAACAAGGAGTAGGTGTTTTTATAAAATCAAGTATACCTCACAAACGCATAAATTTAAGCTCAAATATACAAGCCGTAGCGATACAAATAATGTTAAATATAAAATTTACAGTGCTTTCGCTCTATATTCCACCTTCGCAATCGTTTTCTCAGCAAGAACTCTACAGTTTATTCTTCGTACTTTCCCCCCCATTAATTATATGCGGCGATTTCAACAGCTGGAATACCATCTGGGGCTGAACAGTGAACAACACTCGCGGTACTGTCTTAGAAAAGACCTTTTTTCAAAGCAACCTTTGCGTTTTAAATGATGGAAAACCAACGCACTTCTCAACTCATCATACTTTTTCACATATTGATTTAACATGTTGCTCTCCATCACTTCTTCCTTTGGTGTCCTGGTCTATTTCTGATGATCTACATAATAGTGATCACTTTCCAATCATAATCGATCTTAAACTTTCAACGTCCTCTGCTACTCCAGCAAAACAGGCCAAATTCCTCCTAGATAAAGCGGATTGGATCAATTACTCCAAACAAGTGGAGTCATTTTTGAATTCAAAGCCATTTAACGGAAACTGCAACCATGATGCTGCTATTATGTCTAAAGCGGTTCGCACGGCTGCTCATCTTTCTATTCCTCAATCCAACACCTCTTTTAAACGAGCTAGAGTTCCTTGGTGGAACAACACGCTTTCGTTTTTGAGGAAAAATAAAATGGATCTATGGCACCGTTTTAAGAGATGTCCTGATCAAAATCACTTGTTATTATACAAAAAGGCCAATGCTCTATTCAGGAAGGAATTACGGAAATCAAAGGCACTTAGTTTCGAACTTTTCTCGAGACGAATTCACAGAAATACATCAATGAAAGTTGTCTGGAACAAAATCAACAGACTCAATGGGACTTCAAACCTGAACGAAATTTCTGCCATCTGCACTCCCAATGGAACTTTAACTGACGCACATGAGATTTCTAATTACTTTGGAAAAGTGTGGTGCGAACACTCCTCTGACAGCAACTTCTCCAGTGCTTTCATTGATAATAAAAGGACTCCAAAATCTCCTCCAAATAATATCGATAGATGTGCCATGTTCCTGGAAAATAGCGTATCTACCTCAGAACTTGGAAGTTGTCTCTCCAATTTGAAGGGGAAGACACCTGGTCTAGACCGCATCTCATACCAAATGATCAGTGCTATGTCTAAGTCTAGTAAAAATAAATTACTGGACCTATATAATAGGGTATTTATGACTGGCCATATACCCTACATGTGGAAACTGGCAACAGTTGTTCCAATTCCAAAGTCAAAAAATGTCTCCATCGCATCAGATTATCGCCCAATTTCTCTTTTACCTTGCCTCTCTAAGGTATTAGAGAAGATTATGGCATCTAGATTATCTTGGTTTCTTGAATCCAAGAACCTGATAACAAAGCAACAAGTTGGTTTCAAGCGGGGTAGAGGGTGCATCGACGCTCTGTTACATATTGATTATTTCACAAGCAAAGCAATTTCCGAACGAAATCACGTAACAATTCTCTCAATTGATTTCGAAAAAGCATTTGACAGAGTTGGTCTTCATGTTATCTTAAGACTCTTGAAATCATGGAATGTTGGACCCAAATTCTTCAACTA
>NW_024003468.1:2552-3157 GCF_014805625.2 Glossina fuscipes | reverse complement strand
TAACGAAAACTTAATTAGTTGTAACTTTGTGTGTGCATGGCTGATTATGTCCATGTTCGTAAATATGAAAAATGTCAGCGTTCTATGTTTAACAATTTGCGAGTAATGAGCAAAAAACCACAAATTTTTATTTAGAAAACTGATAATGATTCTACTAAATTTGAAGTCGATATCTTCATTTTTGCGAACAGAGGAGCGTCAAAAACACACGCCACACATGGCCTAATCAATTCAGAATTTTATACTGATCAAGAATATATATTGTAAGAAAGCGTTTTGCTTCCTTACTGATTACAAATTCATTTGGTCTGTTTGTCGTCCGCACTAAAGATTAAATATCTCTCGTTTGACCACTCCCTGAACGTAAGGTAAAATACTTTCTCTTTGATATGCGTGTTTTCTTCTACACTACCGAGATATTGTTCTCTCCCGCACAAACCTATGCTGATCTAGCTTTGTGTATGAAGAAAAAAAAAATAGAAAGAAGATATATATAGGGAGAAAAAGTAAAACATATTGTATTAGAACAATGCAACATACGTTGACGTATATTCCTTTTATTATTTTTCAAGTCTCGAAACATATGTCGGTTTATAATAATACAT
>NW_024003468.1:2340-2542 GCF_014805625.2 Glossina fuscipes | reverse complement strand
TATTAACGGTTACAAATTTTAATATTTACAGAAACATAGCTTCAATATATACCCATGTTGATATATCTCACTGTAAGTGGTATATATCATGCATAAGCACAAACCTAACGGTCTTGTGGTTTAGATATATTGTTGGCGCACGTTAAGTCATATGCCTAAACGTTTACTTATTGACAATAGGCTAAGGATTGAACATCGATTA
>NW_024003468.1:802-2330 GCF_014805625.2 Glossina fuscipes | reverse complement strand
TAGCTCAAATACATATTCATCGATATCTTTTCATTTTGTATTAATTTAAACACATAACTACGCATATACACATTGTATCCTACATATATGTTTATACAAATATATATGAGATTCTATCACATTGCATTAGCTTAAGTATATATCTATGTATATGTATTATAGCATCTTATATTGCATTACATGTATCATTAAATATATATCTTATATATGTATATTATATCTTAATTTAGTTATCTTATACTAGTGTAGATAAACTCGGTATGGATTCCCAGAGTACTTATACGATTCAACCGGGAATCGAAATGTTTATCAGATTCGTTTATGGTTTTGAATGTCAACCGTTTTCGAATATGGTGGGCGGTAGATAGACAACGCGCATCATGACGGATAGGTCGTGACAGCATTTACTCTTTCTCTTTGTTGGTAGACGCAGTGCGGAAAGGTTGTACGTTGGGAAATCCACATTTGATCCTGATGAGCCCTTCTGGAAGGGAATGAGTAGAGTTAGAAAGACTAGGCTAGAAGAACTTGACGCTTGATTGTAGGATGAACGGTCTAGTCGGAAACAGGATAAAATTTAAGGAATCTACTCGTTGGCAATAGGAAATTCACGTAAATATATTTAAATAGGTATACTATAACTTTCTTGTGGTGTAAAATGGTGAGTTATTAAATAAAGAGTGTGGCAGTTATCAAAGGAAACTTACGTTTTGTTTTTCTAAATATCGCAAAGTAGAGGAGGGCCAGAAGCTTAAGTGAGTCTCGATTGTTATTAATAATTGAAAACCTATTCAGATTAGGAATTTTCAGTCTTTACAACATTATTAATTATTTATTGGATAAACATGAAAGACTGAGCAATACGATCGATTTCGAAACCTATAACAAATTTCCCGGCAAAGGCATTTACGAATAAGAAAACAAAGCTGGCCGAAATAGTTTCTACAATCCAAAGCGCGATTAACTTATGACGCTTCTAAGACTTGTCGGCAAAATAAAATTGTATTGAAAATTTACCTCAATGACTAGACTTAAAATCTGCTTTCCTCTTAACTCAATATCCGACAAAGGCAAAGAGTTCTCAAAGCAACCATCAATTCACAGCATTTTTGTTTCATTCCCAATATGCTTTACGAGGTGGCTTTGTATATTGGTTTGTCTAACTTTGTAACAATATATAACTAATATATATATTTTAATATTTTCTATTCGCGAAAGAACGCTTTTACAGGAGAAGTTTTTGTTTTTATCAATTTCCTCTAAAGAACAAAGAAATTTCTGAAAAAAAATTTCAATAAAAAATAACCAAAAATGCTTGAAACCGGTTTCTATAAATACTTAAATATTGCATTATTATATACCGTTTCTCACTCTCTCCTTGACTTTCTCACTCAACTCAATGCCATTACGAAAATTTATGAGTTCAGTTCATTTTTGCAACAATTATTTACGTATCGAATATTTTAGGATTGAATATTTGCCAAATTAGGAAAAATATAATAAAGTAAATGGAAAGCATAAAAATTTG
>NW_024003468.1:0-792 GCF_014805625.2 Glossina fuscipes | reverse complement strand
CTGCCGTTTTTCAAACAATTTATTCTTGCGCATGTAGTTATGAGTGCAAAGTGGAAAATTAATAAAGCAAACAGAGATAAATTGCACAAAATTTCAATAGAAAAAACAAAATTTTCTTGCCATCTTTTTTACTTAGGTAATGTAAACAAAGGCCTCTCCTTGATGTATGTCAAAAAAGGGAAAGAAAAAGTATGTGAAAAAATCCTGAGAGTTTTTTCATTGAAAATGTCTCTATTCTTGAGAAAACTGCTTGCTTACATCAAACCACGAGATGAGTGGTAGTTGAGTTTAATAAAAGGCATGTAGATAATAAAGTTGAAGGTAAAAAATCTACGCAAGGACGTAGAAAGAAATTTTTTTTGTAATTTTATTATCACAATTCATAATTTTATAACCATAACTCATAACTATGATGAATAGTAGTAAGATTTTATATCACGCTAGTAGCAAGAATAATAGTAAGATTTTATATCAAGCTCATTATTGCTTTAATGAGCACAGTGTAACGAATGATAACTTTAAAGTGTAAAATGAAGAAGACATTCTATTCAAAATTTTATAATCATAGTTTAAAATTACGATGAATAGTAGCAAGGTTTTATATCATGCTCATTATTAGTTTGATAAGTATCGAGTAAGGACTGAAAGTATGAAGTAGGCAATGTAAGCGGGCCTGCCTAAAGTATTATCACAGAACGGAAAATCAAATTATCGCATACCAGATATTCCATTAGATGTCTAGATAACCAAATTTACTAAAAGACTTTTTCGGATGCTGGGAAATATTGCATG
>NW_024003467.1:0-2520 GCF_014805625.2 Glossina fuscipes | reverse complement strand
TATACACATGGTTGCATTTACAATATAAACCACTATTTATAAATTCTTAATACAGACACAATACAGTTACAATTTAAACAACCAAAAAATCTCAGCTTTGTTTTTTAATTGAAGGCTAATCCATTACAATTCAATCATTTTTTAAGCTCGCCCTTAAAAAAATTACAAGAAGCAATTTTATATTAAACTTTTAGCAAAAGTTTTGAAATCGTATCTTTTATTTTATATACGTAACGTTAATAAACGTAAACGGAAACTAAACTTTTCCTTTCACTCCTCACTTTTTCGTCGCCAACAGTTTCAGTTTCAAAGAAAATTTTCTTCGAAATTTCCTCTTTACAGAAGCAAACTTTTTGTTAAAGTTTAGAAAGAAAACATAATAAAAACTAATAAACTCGGCGATATTTTTACATAGGATATTGTATTATACTTTAAATATTTTTAATAGGCAAACTACTTTAATCTGCTTATCAATTTATAATATTTAAGAGGCTTTCCTCCATCATTTGCTGTTATGTTTACAATTATCTCTTATTATTTAAAAATCAGGTTCGTGTAAAAATGAGTTTGAAAACTTTCAATAAATTTTCTGTTGCTATTAACAGACGGTGCTATGCAGCAAAACGTTCGTGATTTTAATATGAAGTTACGTGAGTGTGTACTGACTGACTCTGTTGCACGTAATTATCGCGATGTCGTGTTAACAGAAACGTGATTGAAACCGAAAAGTTAACATGACGTTGAAACTTTTTCCAAGTATGTAGAAAACACACAGTCAATAAAACGTGTGGCGGGCGACTGTTTGTTGTTAGCAGTTCTATTGTGCGGTCCTTGACGGTTGATGCTGAATTTAGTTTCTTATTGCTACAGTTAAGAAAAAGAATTGGTTGCAGTTGCATAGAGAATCTCGCGTTTAATATTCCTACGACAAAGTTTTTAGTGTTTTTAGGATAAATTTTTTCGAATTGCTCATCTTCCATTCAATGAACAACGTAAAAGATTAAATTATGAATTTGATTTTTTCTAGTGCTCCTAGCTAAAAAAAATATCATGGCAAGGCTTTTGCTGCATCAGCGGGCAGTCACCAACTAACTTTGATGTTTATGTTAAGTTAGGTAGGTTTTCTACAAAAGCAAGTACCGTAGAATAAAAATTCCATTCCCGCCATAAGCTATGATAATATTGATGACCCCTTGTCCTACATGTAGAGAAAAAACTTGTCGTCTATTTTTGCGTAAATTTTTCGGCATCTGATTTTACTTTGCTAGAATAACATTGTAGTGTATTCCACGGAGTAGTTTTTGTGAGCTGTCATCTTGTATCTACTTAGATGTAATTTTTTAATTGTAAAATGTGTTCAGTTTTAAATTAAATTTAGTTTGGCTGTAGGCAAAGGCGAAAAATTGTAAAAACATGTAAAACAAAACAGAAAATAGCAAGCGTTCTTCCAAGAATTTGCCATAATTAATTTCAATTTCTCTTTCCATTTAGTTTTTTTCTTTTTAATAGTTTTCATATCAATTCCAATGCGATCTCCTTTTACTTAGCATTAGGCTTACTGAGGGTTTGCTTTGCATTAATTTTGATTAGCGAATTCTACAGGTAAAAATTATAAAGAAATGGGAAGTGCCAGGATGTATAACAGTTGAAATCGATTCAATACTATTGATTAATTCAGCTCACCTCGACGCTAATCAAGGAGGGCTGAAAATTGCAATATCGAGCTTGATTACTGTTGTTGTTTAATTTGAGGAGTCCAAGTTGTTTTAACGTTTTGAAAGAGGTGATTTTAATGCCAACGGCAAGTCATCAGTCTGGAGGACAAAAAAAGTTCACGGACAATGAATTGCAGGAGTTATTGGCGGAGAAACCACTTACAATACTCGGAGAACTTTCGAACACCTTGACAGGTGACGAATTAACAGTAAATATATTTCTAGGCTGCTAACCTTGATATCTGGAACATATTAGTTGTTTAATGGAACATATTTCATTTAAGGTTTTGGAAATAGTCGGGAGAATATTTACTACAAATGTATTATATTATTGCATGTATTTTGATTACTTTTTCACTTGCAAACGGTGTTTATTGAGAAGAATTGGTTCAATATATATTAATGAAAGAGTTTTCATCATTTTCTACAAATTTCTATCACTTTTCTGGCCATGTAGCGATACCGAATCGCAAGAACGGTATTGGTTTGGCAGCGATCCAATCGTGGACCCATCTTCGCGCTCCTTCAGCACTTCGAAACCGTCTTCCAGAAAAGCCAGAAAGGAGCAACAAACACTATGTCTGGTAAGCACGCTGAGAGCGGGAGAACACCCCATTCGAGTTGCAAGAGTGTATCCTTGACAACCCTTGTAACGTGTAGCTGAGCGTTGTTATGCAAGAGGATGACTTTGCATCTGTTAACCGCTATTGTTTTTGCAAAAGTGCATCGTTCAATTTGGTTAATTGGCGTCGGCAGATATCTATAGTAAAAGTTTCATGCGAGTTTTGCAGCTCGTAATACACCA
>NW_024003466.1:1877-2916 GCF_014805625.2 Glossina fuscipes | reverse complement strand
TAATTATATATGAATGCCTGTTTGTATTTGCTACAATTTGGGCATTGCAAGCAAAACTTTCCTAATTTGTGAAGATCTGCGAATATAAGAATAAATAAGATAAGAGAAAATGAAACACGCTGAATAGTATGATGCCCCTCAGCTTTTTTAGTTTCGACGATCCCTTACCAACTATTTAACTAATGGAAACGACTTAAGACAGTGGTAAGTTTTGTATTGCAAGACATGCCTCTCTTCAAGCATTCATTTAAATATGCCATTGAAACGCTGCATCGTAGCGCAGAAAATGAATAGCCAAAAGGTTTCCCAAAAAAACTAGCCATAGTTTTTTCGCCTGCCTACTTTGCCTACCTTCGTTCTATTATTTTCTTGATGCATTGCTTGCTGACTCCAAGAGATGCGTCGTGTCTGAGCCGATACAAATTAAAAAGATAAAATCACTTGTATACTTTTCAAGAAGTCATCTTTACAATTCCTGCAAATCAAAATAAGCTATTCGATCCACAAGTCGTGATTAACTTAAGAGATATGTCCTTATGAGGCGTCTAATGCAGTATTGCAGCACATTTTTAATCGACTGTTTGCAGACTGCTAGTCTGTATTTTACTGTAAAAAATTGTGATTTACCATAAGCTACGAAACTCTTAAGATATCAAATTTTTAAGGCTAACGCTTTACCAAGAAACAACGTACGTTTTAAGTATGTTTACAAATTGTATAATTATATTTTTTTTAACCAAAAATCTGATGTATTAGACAATAATTTACGATTGCGACGGTAACTGAACGACCGCCGCATATCCAATTAGTTAAGGGCACTCCCAGGCTTAATTCTTAGTTCATCAGACCATACTTTAATTACGTTTGGTTCCCGTAACTGTAGTGAACGCTCGGTCGATAAAGCTGTAGACGTACTATTTAGGCACATACCGCGCCAGATAACGATCACATTCCATCACATTCCTTGCTACACGTCTACGTAAATTCCCTGAGGTATAATGAAAAAATTCAAATCGTCACTTACGCTTCAAGCGATTAA
>NW_024003466.1:0-1867 GCF_014805625.2 Glossina fuscipes | reverse complement strand
ATTTCACTATTAGTTTTGGTAAAACGTTGGCAGTGCACGGGCACTGGACAGAGTAGTCTTAATGGAAGCAACATGATCCGATTAGGAAATTGGGTTATAAAGCTTCTTAGGTTGCTACAGAGAACCCTGAGTGCATTAAAAGGCTCATAATTTAAACTTCATTGGCTAAGTTTAATAAAAGAACGGACAGTAATGTTAAAATTGATCGGACTTAACAAAAGCAGCGAGTCAATGGCGCCATTGATCAGCGTTACCATGAAAATAATGCCCAATATTGTCCTATGGTTATCTAGCCACGGGCATGGATATAATTAATATTTTCATGAGGAGGAAAGGATCTCAACATGAATTTTTTCCAGCAAAAAACAGAAACTGCTTCTGCAAAGATTCTATGGAATACACATGGAAAGGATACGTCGGTGACCGAGGCGTATTCCAATGCAGGGCATACTAAGCTAACGTATTGTGCTCTCGCTGAACTCCTTCGGCCAGCGTTTGATAAAACCTAACACTTATCTAGGCTTATGCACAAAATGCTCAACATGCAAATTGAATCGTAGTTTATGCTCAAACCGGATACGTAGTTCCTGAAATAAATCCACATTCTCCAATCAAAGCGACTCTATAAAATATTCCGTTTCGAACAACTTCCGTCGCGAAAATGACATTTACTTAAATTTATTCGACTAACTTGCAAAACAAATTGGTCCCAAATGACTCTCTTGTCGGACACCTGAAGTGAGAAATATCTGATTAGGTTGTTAAAAAGCTCCCAAAAGAATCTACCATTTGGAAAGGAGGACAACTAATCAACGAGGTATGGACGGAACCGTAAGCGGGACAGTTTAGATAATATCCATTCGTGCGCCTTTGGAAACGGCCTCAAATACATGGCAAGAAAATTTAAGAAGGTCAATGGTGGTCGATCTGCCCTTTAAAAATGCAGGCTAGCGCCGAGCGATAGCAGATTTAATAGTAAAGTTAGTCCAAGACTTAATAAACAGTTTATGCAAAACACAAGTTTAGCATACCCTTTATAGGTTTCAACATGATTCCCATTACCACTTCTATAAAGTGGGAAAATAAAACTAGTTTTTTAATAGGTCGGTACCCATTACAGGAGAACGATTGAAAATGAATGCAATAATTCAATGCAGTTCATCCGCGTAATTTTTAAGAAAGCAATAGGGAAGCTCATCCGGGTCCGGCATACCACTATACTTTAAGGATCGTAGTCCTTGTAAGATTTCATTATCAGGGATAAATATTCTTGGGATGAATATGCATTCATTGAGCTGATACGGATGTGAACGGGAGAGATTAGAGTTGCTAGAGATAAACTTGCATTGAAGGAAATTAGCAAACACGGTTGAAAACATAGCTTCATCCGACGTTTCAAAACCATCAAAAGACATAACCGAAGAAAATTCAATGACTTTTCCCTTACAGTTGACGAATTTATAACAACGCTTGGCGTTTATTTAACCTTAAGCAAGTACACAGTATAACGTCCGACGCACCTTCAATTTCCCTATAAGTCCTTTACCTGCCCCTTTACCTAACACTTTTCTTAAAAACTGCTCTTTAGTTGCCATGTCTTTAGCTATGTCTTAATTGAACTTTTTGTTTCTTGCCTCAGCCTCCTACACTCCTTTAATTCCGGCTTCAATTACAATTTACTTTACCTTCAGTGATTCTGCAATACAAAAAGAAATAATATTCTTATATTTAACGCTGTATTGGACAAATATCATCCCAACCTATATTTTCATTTGGCAGAACGAAAAGGAAATCATAGAAAGGGATGATATCAGGTAAAAAAGGAGGATAGGTTTGCTTCGATTGGGCCATTCTGTTCTAGCACCTT
>NW_024003465.1:0-4683 GCF_014805625.2 Glossina fuscipes | reverse complement strand
TCATTAAGAGAATAAAGAAAACATAAAATGGATCCCTTTACTCAGGTAAGTTTCCTAATGCTTCAAAGGGAAGCAAAACCATGCATACTATCCCACGCAGATGCGAGTGTTTAGTTGTGTTGTAGTTTAGTCGTAAATTTCAGTAGATCATCTCATTTCTTTACTCTCTCCCTTACGGTCTTTAATATCGTTAATATCGTTTGTTCACATCGGATGCTTTCGGCTAGTACTTAATAATTTTGGTGGGCAAATGTTGCAAGGAGAGTGCGTCTATTCGATGAAAATTGATTTTAAGTAATTTTCTTTTATATTAAAATTGAAATTGAATTAGTTTTTATTTTCCGATTATTTATTAATAGTAATAATATTTTTAGATTACAATCAGTCTTACGTTGTGTAACCAAAATTGTTAAATGTAATTTCGCACCTTTATCGAAAGACTTGAATATAAAATGTACATACGAAATGCAACCCTGTCTCTTAGTTTATAATGCTGCCCTCTAACATAAATTTTTGTCATTTTAATTTGAATTTTGTTGCATTTCAACTGCAAAGTATTCGCAGTCACAGCCGGATTTCTTGCAAATAATTACTACTGTTTATTATCAGGACGTGTAAGCGACAAAATTTAGTGACTTAACATCTAAAAAAAAAGGAGTTTGGTGTGTATAATAAAATTTTCATTAAGAAAATTTAAAAAGCATAAAATGGATTCTTATACTCAGGTAAGTGTCCTAATGCCGCCTCCGAACAAAGACAAAGGAGTTTTTGTTAGTAAGAAGCAAAAAAAAAAAAGCATCGATTGCCTGATGCGTAAACATGTTTGTTTGTTTAAAAGTAGCAAATGCTTGAAAAAGCTGAAAAACGAAGACGGGCGCTAGGAGTAGGCAGCGTCGTCGATATCAGTTCTTGCTTAGCCGAAGTATCATCAAATATGCAGAGTGACGTTTGCGCAGAAACAATGGCGGTAGCGGTAGAATCACAACAGAAAAAGCAACAAAAGCAAAAAAAAGCAGCTGCACGCTACCGTAGTACATAGCGACAGTATAGCAAATGTAAATGTAAACAGATTGCAGGTCGTTGAGAAGGAATTTAACGGAACTAAAGTAGCGGGAATTCACGGAAGTGCTAATCCTGATTGTACGTCGAAAAAGATTTTGCGTCAATTTGCAGCGGTAGATAAAGAAAACATGGATTTGGGAATTGAAATTAATATAATGACGGATAAGCATGTAGAGGTAAGTAATGTATTTGCAATTCAACTTATTCGCCTCGTGTATATGTAAGCTGTGTACCTACCTATTCAAACTTCAAAATAGCATTTACTCTAATCTTTTGGATAATGAAAATTCTCTTTACAAATTTTCTCTTTCGCTTTCTGTTTTCTCCTCTCCCTTATTAGGTACAAGTGCAAGTGGAAGAACAAGAAATGACTACTACGGATGAAGAACAAACGGTAGAAGCACAAGTGCGAACGACATCGAAGCAGATAGACGGTGCGCAGCAAGAACGAGAACGTATTGACCAAACCTCAATCTCAGCCTTAAACCTTCGAAATACACCGAGGAAATGCTTGCAACGTTTAGGTGTCTTGTACTCCAATACTGATGATTTATCATCGCCCATACACCGTACAGAAGGACAATTTCATGCGGATACGGAGGAAAGAAAAGAAGGAGCGTGCACAAAACCCAAGCGGAAATTAAATAAATTGGCTGCCTTAGCGGAGAGCATTAATCAGTGGGAAGATGATATCACCCATCATAATATAAAGGCGTCGGGCAAATTGTCGTCCATACCACCACCTAAACCCGATTTACCAAGCAGGGGACGCATGAAATGCATTGCGTCCGATAGTATAACAGCAAACAAGCAAATTGACAATACACGAAATCTAAAAGACAAGGATGAAGGAATTTTTTCACTGGAAGCTCAAGGTTTTGAAAGACGCGAATCATTTACTCTGAAATTGCCTTATGGATTTGGTAAAGAACAACGAGAAGTGCAAGAGGATATACAGGAAAAGCCTTCAAACATTGACAAAGAAAAGGAGAAGAGAACGGAGTGCGATAAAATAAATATTAACAAATTTGCTAAACAATCGTACGAGGAAAAGAAATTAAATCAACCAGCAGAAAATGAAAAAGTGGCTACCGCTAAACCTGGCATAGTTTCAGCTAGGACGGCATTGTTTGAGAATCAAACTCAGAATGTACAAAAGCCTCAGAAAGATCCGACCGAATTATCGCTTAAGGAGCGAATGAAATTATTTGAAAAAAATAAGGGTGAAGCTTTAATACCAAAAGCTCCACTTGGCATGGCTGCACCAATAGGCAAGCTATTACACGATTCTCAAAAAGGAAAGGACGAACAAGGTAAAGATAATGAAAAAAGAAAAGCAAAATTTGTTTTTCTTAAAAGTCTAAACGCATTATATCTTAGTAGGTGCGGTCTCGAGTTCTAACCTTCTGTTAAATAAATGCAGCACTGATAGGAATGTGCGTGCTAAGGTAGCCGCTTTGATGCAGGCTTCGAATGAAAATAAAATTAAAGATGATATACGTAAGCAGCGAGAAGAGGATATGCAAGTATTGTCCAATCGTTTTAATAAACAAAAACGGCTTCAGGTAGCAACCGGTCAGCAGCACCAACAAGACCAAGGAGAGTTACAAGTTGAGGCACCTACTGGTGCTTTAGTAACACGCACAAAGGCTATGGTGAAACTTCAATCTTTAACACCCACGACGCCGCCCTTACCGTCGTCAAAAAGTGCTCCGACTCCCTATGCAAAAAGGCGATCATGTAAGTTTTTCTGCAAATTTTTCTATCCAAACTTTTTTTATTCGCTTGTGAAAGTTTTTCAAGGGAGAAAATATTAGTAATTGCAGAAAAATTCTCCAGAAAATTTTCTTACAAATAAATCCTTCTAGATATAGCCTAGTCTGACTTGCACTTTTCGGGCTAATGTGAAACATTCCCTCTGCAACGGCAAAATATAGTTCAAAATCTCCATGTAAAGAGTACATTGGCTTCTTCATTCACAAAGGTTTACACGTAGGTTTCATTATTCAGGACACTTCTCATGAAGCTACGACATTCGCCCCTTCCTTTCCGTGTGCGGCGGTGTCTTAGGGGTTCGGAAACGTAACAAGGAATATTAAAAATAACTTTAGTTAACTCTCAACGTGTGCTTTTAAGATACATAGCAAATTATCTGTGTTTTGTTGCAAAGACACTTTAAGGGCAGTTTCGAAAACAGGAATAGCGTTAGATGCTTTATGTTTGCTGCTTACTTATATTTTATGTGGAAATATTAATTAAAGATGTGTCTGTTTCCTTGCAGCAGGCAATGCCATTGATAATAACAAACGAGCTCGTAAATCCGCAGGCCTATCGAATTTCGATTCCAATGAATCGTTTTCGGATAATGAAATTAATTATTGCACAGCTGCCACAGCTCCGGCTTTGAATATGGCAGATGAAATGAAAGAAAGTCGACAACCTCTTAATAGAAGAGATCAGCAAAGAAATCAACTCCAACAAGAGAAGTTTGAAGATCGGGAGGAAGAAAGTGAAGACAGGTGTGCAGAACATTTCTATCCTTGTCTATTAATTATGTTATGTATAGAAAAGTTTCTATTTTAAGTATTTACAAAAAAGTTTTAATTTTTATTAAAAAAAAAAAAGTAAAAAAATCAAATAAGAAACATTAGTAAATAAAAATGTATTATTCATATTAATTTTCATGTAAGCTTTTACTAAACACTTTTCCATTCACTTATTTATTTCCTTAGTCTTATGGAAATCAAAAATTGCGAAGACGATGTTAGTGCAGCAGAAGCTTACGGTAGAGACGAAATACTAAACGAACACCAGGTATCGAAAACTCAAAGAACTAAAATAAAGGTAAGTTTTTTATAAAGTTTTTAATTTATTTTTTTTTTTTTTTTTTAATGTCGATTATACCTTAGGAAGTACGTTATGCCGAAAAAGATTATTATATTCAAAGCAGGCAGCCAGAGAGTTCCTCTGAAGATTCTATTGATGATTATTTGGAGGAAGCTTTAGATGGTCAAGACGATGGCGATGATGATAATACCCAAAGCGAAGATGAAAAAGAAGAAAAATATGATAGTCATTTATCAAAAGGTGTAAGTGAAAATTTTTATTTTCTTTTTGCGAAATCTTCACATAATTTATGTCTATAAATTGTTTTGCTTTTAGAGCCTTGGGACAACAGCTTCTCATAGTTTCAGTTTTCGCAAGACACCTACGACTATTTATAAGACAATAGACGGAAAAAGTAATAACGATAGCTTCCAAACACCGACCACGAGCAGAGGCACCACAGTAAACGCAAATAACTTATCATCTGGTGGCTCTTATATGCAACCAGTCAAATCAGAGTTGAGTGTAAACAAAGAGAACGATAATATGGTCACACTTGTGCATACGGTAAGTAAACTTTTGTCAACGCGATAAAAATACAGGGTTCTAATCCGTAATTATTCCTTGTATTTTTTGTGAAATTTCTGTACGCTCTCAGAGTGCGAGTTCTACATCTACACCTATACGTAAAATTTGTCGTGAGCAACAAGTGCCGCAGTTCCATAACTTCCATAGTGAAGATAGTGAGTACACCGATGGTGATTTAACGCAATCCGATGAGGAAATGGATGATAC
>NW_024003464.1:0-4029 GCF_014805625.2 Glossina fuscipes | reverse complement strand
TAAAAATTGGCATAGATTGTTTACTTGGATGTTAAATTTTGATATCGCCTCTAGATAGTCGCGACGTGAATAGGAACGACCGTTAATAAAATACTCTGACTTATCGTTTTTGTCAAAGGTGCGTGTGAAGTCCACCGATTTTTCATCACAAAGGCTTCCCTTATTCTTTCGCTCGTCGCAAACTTCTACAGATATTTTAGCCGATGAACAACCATTTTTAACATAATCCCTGATAAAATTTGAACGCGCCAGCAATTTGGGCTCACCACCCAAACACAAAACTATCGCTGATACAAGTGTGGATTTACCTGAGCCATTGGGGCCAATGATAACGTTTAAATATTCTGATGGTGTGAAGATGCATTCTGAGTATGTCACGAAATCTTTGCAATATACACTTTTTATTTTTCCAAAATTGGACATTTTCGCAAAACTAATTTTTAAAAGGATGAAGTAATTGAGCTTTATAATAATAAAACACTAAACATACGCCGATATTTTACTCGCTGCCAACGTTGCCAACCCTGTCAACCGCTTTTACTGTCATAATAAAACTTCTAACAGAAAGAAAATAACAAAAAAAGGGTGATTTATGACAGTTTCAAATAAATATTGATAAAACTAAATATCGCAATTAAATGAAATTGTTGTCATATTGAAACCGATGAAAGCTGTATATGAGAATAAAATTGATAGTTATAGAACATGGGAAATTTTGTATAAAACCAAATACGAGTCGATAGAAGTAAAATGCTAGACTAAAGTTAAAGAAATATTATTTGTGTACGAGTAGAGAAATGTGGCGATCACTGTCGCTATTACTTCCAATAATTTTCCAAAAAGAAAAGAAACCGTAAATGTTAAGGGCAAATATGGAATGTCTCTGTAAGGATAGCGTATATGGTAGTGCGATTTAAAACAACAAAATAAAAATAATAAAAAACCAATCAAACAAGCGTTATAATACAGTTCCAAAGTGCTATTGCTATGGAGGGCGTCATCATATGGAAATCTAGAAGATTTGGCCGAAGTAGCTTTGCTAGTTTGCCAGGAGGAAGGAAATCGGTGTCCACAGCAAGTAAGATATGTAAGACATTAGTTCAAGAAGTGCAAAAAAAAAAAAGACATGAAGTAGGTATGTACGTTTCGCGAAGATGAGTTACAAGTGTGAGTGTGCGCAGGAATGTAAAAAAAGTGCAATGACCTGACGGACCAACAGGGTCAAACTAAGGGCCAAAAGAACGGTGCTAACGGACCACACTGTTTAGACAAGACATGCCGTTAGTTATTTATCAATTCTTTTCTTTCCTTTCTTTTGTAAGTGTAACTGAGCTAGTCAGTTATAATAAGCATAAAACCTCAAAAAAAAGAGGAAAAATTAAAATTTAATTACTTGTAACTTTGTGTGGCCATAGTCGATTTTGTCCACATTTGCGCAAAGTAGATTTTTTCGTAAAGTAAATGTGACAAATTTCGGCCTTCTATCTATTCTAATTGTTGAGTAATGAACAAAAACTCTTAAATTTTTATTCAGAAAAGCGTCGTACCAACTTGCGTGCAAAAACTTGAAGGTTTTTCCGAGGTTCAAGTCGATATCTTCAATTTTGTGACCAGGAGAGTACCAACAGCAAACACCACACCATACATATAGATGGACATACATGGTTTACCCACTTTCGAATTTCACGCTGATCAAGAACATGATCAAGAACAAGAGTCTTTGCAGATTCCTTTTGGGTATTACAACCATTATGAAAAACAAACAAAAAAACTATACTCGCATCCTTGAGTGGTGGCTATGAAACGCATTTCATTTGATATTATCGAGCTATTCAGAAAATTCAAAATTGCATTTTGGACATTCATTATATTTGTTGCTTACGGCCAAAGTCCATTAAATACTTATAGAGACTTATAATATCCCAATAGTCGGTTTTGGTCAAAATGGTGATTTTGATGTTAACTGCGAAAAACGGCCTGGACTACCAAAAAAGTTCGAGGAAAGCGAATTGCAAGACTTATTCGACGAAAATCCAGCTTCAACTCACAAAGAACTTTCGAACAACTTATCAGTTGAATCGTCTGTTTTTAGACGTTTACTTGCGATCCAAAAGAGAAAAAATGGCTACCATATGAATTGACTGCAAATGCCATATCGAGGCGTGTCAACATCTTGATTTCGTTGCCTGCCAGGGAAGTAAGGAAGAGTTTCCTGTGGTGTATTGTGATTGACGATGAAAAGTGGATCTACTACGACAATTCGAAGCGCAAAGGGTGTTTGGCTAGTTCAGGAGAGCCATCCGAAGCGGAATATTAATAGCCGTAGTCCTGTGCGTATGGCGGCATCAGTAAGGTATAATTTATTACGAACTGCTAAAACCGAAAGAAACTGTTATTGCAGATGTCTGCAACTGACGTCAATTGAGTAAGCTGAACCAAATAAAAAACCAGCAATAGGTAGGTTAACACCTACCAAATCATCGCCTTGAATGCCGCGGTTTGCTAAAGAAATGTAAAAATAGGTTAATAATTTAATCGCTGCCAAACCAATGACGTTCTTTCGATACGATATCGCCATGTTGCCAGAAAGATAGGAAAAAATTGTTGAAAATGATGGAAAACATTCCGATTAATATATAGTGCACCAAGTTTTCTTAATAATTGCTTTTCTCTAAAGAAAGACGTATTAATTTTAGAAAATAGGGCGCCGTTTCATAAACTTTCATAACATTAAACCCTATTGTTTTTATTTACTTATTTATTATTATTATTTTTTATTTAACTACGCCAATACAAAATAAATTAATCATATAATGTGAAGAAAAATTATTACAAATAAAAAATAAAATATTTTTACTAAATTAAGGCTAACAAGCAAAGTTACACTCACGACTTAAGTAGCCAGAATTAGATGTTAAACCAAATAAATAATCGAAATGAACAATGCATTCTTTGCAAGCATACGAAATAATAGAACGAGACTCATGTAGGTGTATTAAAATCAAGCCTACTAAGCGAGACTGTTGACGAAATATCACCCTTACTAAGTTTCAGCAAAAATCCTATTCGAAGAACCAAGCTTCAGCGCTCAAGAGTAGGAAAATGGATCAAAAGTAACACTGTTCGTAGGGAGGTAATGTTCTATTAGTTTCACATCGCCGTCCTCTCAAGCCAAACAACAGAAATTATTTCTGGATACTTTCAACCATATCAATGTAATAATTTTAACTGGAACACCAAATGGCAGATGTATATTCAAATGACAGCTTTACCAAAGCCGTGTAGAAATCTTTTGTAACATCCTTTGACCACCTTCAATGAACCCAAATGCATATGTCGCTTTGCGTGCAACCAAGACGACATTCACTCCAAGGGCTCACCATCTAACTTATACTCAAAATTGATATTGATAGTGGACACTCTGCTGAACGATAAGGAATTATATTTTTTGTACTCAACGACATCCCATTTACCTTACACCATTCCGACAGTAAAAATAACTCTGATTCAAAGAGACGGAAACTTTCTGAGCTTGGTGAGGAGAGAGACAGCTTAACATTATCAGCATACATTAGTACTCTCGAGTAGTTAAGCAAATCATTATTAATAAACAAAAGAGCAGTGGGCCTAGATGGTTCTCTGCTGGACTACAGATTTCATCAACATGCTCAAACAGGTACGACCTAATTAAAGCTTCTTAGGTACGATCCATAAGATAAGAACGAAACCAATTAACCAGGCGGTGACTAATTTTATTAAATGCTTTACTAAGTATAAATAATATCCGTGTGACACCCATTCTTGAATGAGTCAAAGACGTGACAAGAAAATTCTAAGAGATTCGTAACCGTAGATTTGCCGTTGACCAAGCCATGTGGGCAAGGTGAAAGAACTGGTTTAATACTCTTAATCAATCTCTTCGAAACAAGTTTCTTCAATAAATTAGGTAAAACGGAAAATTTCGCCATACCTCTGTAATAATGAATTGACCGTCTACTACTCGACTTATGCAGCTGTAAAACATAACTG
>NW_024003463.1:0-22988 GCF_014805625.2 Glossina fuscipes | reverse complement strand
CCCGCTCTTTTGGTGTTAAACCTCCCTGGATTTTGAAAGACTGCTCTTTTGACATCTCACTGTCTATGCACAAGAAAGAAGATACTCCAAATTACGTCTTCAGGAATCTAATAGCTGAGAAAACCCAAGTATTGGACAATACTGGTTGGAATCTTTTGTACACAGACGGCTCAAAATCTCCTGGTCTGCCTCCTGCTTGTGCGGTGATAGATGCTACAGGACGGGTTCTTCTCAACCACATATTCCACGAAGGCACTTCAACTTTCATGACCGAAGCCAGAGCTATCCTTCACGCTGCCAACCTTGCCCATAAAAACAAACTCAAAACCGTCATTGTTACTGACAGTTTGTCTGTATTGCAAGCTATTCGGAACCCTTCGACTTCGAGATGGAGTACCATCAACAAATTAAGGAATATAATTACTACACCCGACGGAAAAATTAAAATGTTATGGGTACCAAGTCACATCGGTTTACTGGGAAATGAGCAGGCTGATCGAGCGGCAAAGTATGCTGCTTCTGCTCCTCTAATTATGGATGATGTCATGGAAAAGTTGGATCTTCAAAGATACATTGGAAGAAAAGTTAAAGAGAAAATTGCAGAAGGAAATTTACAATACCATCATCAACACTACTCTTGCATTAACCCTCAATTAACTTCACCTCTATATCCAACAAATGTTGAGAAAACCAAGATCCAAACATTTTCGAGAATTCGCCTTGGTCATGCAATTGCAACTCACCAATGGATCCTGAAGAAGTCTTCTCTCCCAATCTGCTGTTGTGGACAAACTCTCACTATAAAGCACATTCTCTGCGACTGCCTCAACTTTTCCTTGGCTAGAAGTATTGCATTTGGAACGATTAACCCTTTGTACATTCTACAATCAACTTCAGAACAGAATATCAATTCAATATTTTACTTTATTAATACTACTAAGCTTATTATCTAATATCCATTTTTTTAAATTAGAGCCGATAGCCTGTGTTGCTAGTGCTCAATGTCTCTTTTTTTAGTCTAAGAATTCAATTCATTAGTCTAAAATTAAAATAATAAATAATAATAATAAAAAGCACACGCAAAGAAAACGGCTGGCAATAAACACTTTACGTCCACACCAACCGATTTTTAAACCGTCTCCATGCCACCGCTTCGTTAAAATGCTAGAAAAAAAACAGAAATTGTTACGTAATTACACCCAAAACATTGACACATTAGAGCAGGTGGCCGGTATACAAAATGTTATCGAATGTCATGGTTCATTTTCGACGGCTTCTTGCACGAAATGCAAATACAAATGCGACGCGGATAGCAAGTGGGCCAAAAGCTCAACATTTGGACAAGGATGCAACAAATTGCATCTACAGCTCGAAGATATATACATTTAAACTTCAAAGTATTCCAAAAGATTATCTATGCCAGTACTAATTATTTCAACAACAAAATATTTTTAATCCAAAAAAATTTTTGCTTGTTTTTCTTTATTGCGAGTCATTGATTGTACATTAGGTAAATTAAATTCTATGAATAATTACTAAATTTTCTTTAACAAGCAACCGATACGATTTATTTTCAATGTAAAATATTGTTTTCCAATCAAAATGTTTAGGTAATTCTTCTGTTTTATTTAACGACACCATGGAAGCCCACTAATACGCTCTTCCGTTTAAGCTCATTTTTTTATTCTTTATTTCATTAATGAATCAGAAATTTAATTTACATTTGCACTAATTTGTTTTATCTTCGTTTTTCATATATTTGCTTATATTATTTTACATTTACATTTCTTTATAGTAAAGCCGGCAGGCGCTAATACACATTTACTACTTGTGTATGCGAGCAACTTAATAACGCACCATTGTGTAGCTCCTTAAGCCTTTTTTAATACAACGCTGTCATTCCCAATTATTCACTCTCTAAATATATTAGAAGAAGAAGAAATTGAAGTTTAAAACTGTTTTTTTGCTTATTATCAAAAATAAATTTCGTTTGATTTTAGGACGCTTTCTTGCAGAAAATTCTTGAAAAATAAATTTTTTTTTTCAACAAAAAAAAAGAAAAAAATTCTCCTTTTTTTTTTGTTTCTGAAAACTCTTGAAGTAGTGAAAATATATATAGTGAAGTTGCGGCATTTAAACAAAATCAACAAAGGCTTCGACGTCCTTGTGCTTCTCCGCAAATTGCGCAGCACCACCTGCTGTCTTCAACCTCATCCTGACAAGACTCACTTCGTCAACTCACCTGTACATTGGACATCAAGTAGCGGCGATTCCTGTCAAATTCTTAAAACTGCTTTAACTTACAAGGCTTTGTTCTTCTTTGTCTCTGTTGGTTCCACCAAAAACGGCTGATTTCCATATCCCTTCTTTTCTCGGTAAGTCAGTTGATCCTTTTCTCTTGCCTTTAATCTAGCACGAAACCTAAAAGTCGCCCGCCCCTCAAGGGGGTGAGGCTCTCAAACATGTTATCAAACGATGATGATTTCGAAAATTTTGTTCGAAACACGCATAGCAAGGGTTCACTTAAAAGAAGAATCACAGCCCAGAACGAAGGTCTCAAAAAGATCATATCTGATAAAAACAATTCATCTGTAAAAGACTTGACTGAGGATGTCAATATCACCTCCTTAAAGTCCCCGATCGCTCCCTCTAGGAATAAGCCTCCCAATAAAGACAGCTCTGTGAACAGTAACAATAATAGTAGTCCCATAAAAGGAAAGAGCTCTGACCCAACTAGTCCAAATCGTTATAGTGACGACACGACCGGTGAGTGCTACGTGTTCATTGAAGTATGCAACAATAACCTAGAGAAACCTTTTCGCCTTAACTCAGATTTATTTTTTTTCGAACACATCAAAGATCTCAAATTGGATGGTTTGATTAATATCAAAACCATCAGCAACGGCAAAGCCAAACTTGGTTTTGCCACTGCGGTTGATGCCAACAACTTTATAATAAACAATGATTTTGGTCCAAAGTCTTGCAAGGCCTACATCCCTAGAATTTTCACAGAAAAATTTGGGATCGTAAAAAACATTCCACCTTCAATTAAGGAAGAGGACTTTCTCAACTCAGCTACCTCTGATATTGAAATCATTTCTGTTACAAGAATCCTCAGAAGAGACCCTGCAGACAGAGAAATGTTCATCCCAACAAACAGCCTAAAAATTGGTTTCAAGGGTAAACTAATTCCCAAGAGTATAAAATTCAACTATTGCAATATTCCAGTTGACTACATCATTCCTTCCGTCAGGCTCTGCTATAATTGCGGCCGATTTGGTCACATCGCCAAACTCTGCAAAAGTAAGGAAAGCAGATGCCTGAACTGTGGCAAGTCACCGGCCTGTCCTACGGACTCATGCCTCTCAATCAAATGTCTAGGTTGCGGGTCGCTGGACCACAACGTAACATTTCGAGAGTGTCCAAAAAGAAAGAAAGAGGAAAATTTAAAAAAAATTTTAACCATCCAGAATTTATCTTTTAGAGAATACAAAGAGAAATTCTCTAACAACCCATACAATTTACTTGAAAACTGTGACGTAAACCTCCCAGCAATGAAGGACAGCAATGCTCCTAACAATATCAGAGACCCTACTATTGATACAAATAATATTTTAATTAACAAAAACTTCAATGCAGTTTTAAAAAATAAAACAAGTATTCCCAAGTCCTTGCATAGAATGTCTCTCAAGACGCCCTCGACTTACAGTAACAAGTCGCAGGAGCCAAAAAAAACCTACCCCGCCCCCTGAAAAGCATACTTTCATCAATAACCATAAATCCACTGAAATGGAGATAATTCTGGAAAAGATTTTCAGGATTCTCTCCATCTCTTCTCAAGAAGACATGCTTAAAACCATCCAAACAGAAATAAGTTCCCTTAAATCAAAATTTGATCTTTTAAAACAAGGTACATCTGGGTCGGCCCTATCATGTTCTAACATTTCTCATGACGTCCTTCCTACAGTATAACATACAAAGCTTCAGGCGTAATGCCCATTCTCTTGATTTTTTCATAAATTCCAACCGAACTGATTTCGCCATCTTGAGTGAAATCTTTCTGTCCGATGAAAAAATTTCCGATCTCAAAATCTCAAATTACAACTCCGCTTATAAATGTAGAAGTGACGGCTATGGAGGTGTTGCCATCCTTGCCAGAAAAGACATATCCTTCAAACAAATCCCATTTAAATCGACTGCTGACATAGTCATTATCAAAACCTCTTGTCTAAAACCTAATATCGTCATTGCTGCTTGCTATTTCAAGCCCAACATCCCCATTCAATCTTTCCGGGATGACTTTAATCGTCTCTGTGATATGCTCAATAGTTTCCACAATGTCATAATTGCAGGAGATTTCAATGCAAGACACCCTTGCTTTGGTGACTCCGTGTCAAACAATAAAGGCAAAGCCTTGCAAGAAATCATTAAAGCTAGTAACTTCTATTGTCTGAATGATAATTCACCAACCTATTTTCACTCTACGACCAACAATTGTGGTAGCGTGTTGGATCTTACTTTCACTAACGCAACCCATCTCACATTCAAACGAGAGGTTAAAAAAGAAATTTTCCTGGGAAACAGCCACCACCTTCCTATTCTCTCCATTCTCCCTTGATGAACTCATGCACGTCCTTAAGTCGAAAAAGAAGTCCACAGCAGCAGGCCATGACGGAATCAAATATGAAATGATAAAGGTCCTTCCCATGCCAAGCCTTCTAACCCTGCTATCTGCTATAAATGAGCGCTGGATGACCAACTCGTTTCCCACCGTTTGGCGTACAATTAAAATAGTGCCCATTCCTAAACCCGGAAAAGATCTTGAAATATTCACCAACTTCAGACCCATATCCCTCTTGCCTGTTCTTCTAAAAATTACCAACCAAATGATTAAAGAAAGACTAACAAAATTCCTGAATCACTCACACCTTCTCCCGTCAAGGTCCTTTGCTTACCAAAAAAATATCTCCACCGGTATGTGCCTTAATGAAGTCCTTTTCACAATTGCAAATGAAAAAGCAAATGGGAACCAGGTAGTCATGCTTTGCTTAGACATTAATAAAGCTTACGACTGTGTAAACTTAGCGAAACTGGACCAAATTCTATCTGATTTTAAAATCCCGACACAAAATAGGCATTGGGTTCTCAACTTTCTTTCCTCGAGAACTCTCGTATTAGATTCACATACAGTCGAAGTTTGTGGAGGCTTACCTCAAGGTAGCTGTCTCAGCCCAGTTCTCTTCAATTTATACACAGCCGGTTTACATCAATTACAGGACAATTCTACCCATTTATTTCAATATGCTGACGATTTCCTCATCAACTCTGCTGGAAAATCATTAATGGAAGCAGTCCGTAACCTCGACACTAAAGCCAATCTTTTTCACAAACTTTGTGCAGACTTAAATCTAACTTTCAACCCGGAAAAATCAAAAGTCGTTCGCTTTGCTAAGGGTCCCAAAAAAATTTTTTACATTACAATCAATGGTATAAAAATCAGTCCGTCTTCCTCTTTTAAATTTTTGGGCAGAATAATCAACTCAAGTTTAACCACGCATGAGCATTACAAGGATAGCCTCGAAAATTGCAACACAGGCTCAAATGTCATCAAACTTCTGACCAACATTCACACCGGACTCCCACCTAGGAAAGCATTAAACGTTTACAAATCTATTGTTAGATCCAAAATTGAATATCCCTACTCTACATCGTGTAACGCTCCTGCGTATACATTAAAAAAAATACAAACCTTTCAACACTCAATCCTAAGACGTTGTACCGGTTTGTCCCCCTCAACACCAACATCAATTTTACGTTCCATCTCTTATGAACTCCGCGTTGCTAAGAGAATTTATCTTGTAACCGCAAAAGAGCTTCTCAAGGTAAAAATCTTCAAACCTGCCTTCTTTGACGAGATCGCTTCCAGACACAATCAGTAGTTACTCTAACTGCTTCAAAAAATTCAGTAACATCTTCAATAAAGTTAACTCAATACCCTCCTGGAATAATATTATTCATGATAAATGCGTAGTTGAATTAAACTTACTTAATTCAATCACCAACTCAAAAAAAAATCGATCAGGGTCTTGTCTTCGAATCGCTTGTCTGCAAAAACTTAACCACTTCGTCGAAAATAACTTCAAAATATACGCAACGGATGGATCTATCAATTCGGACATCTCCAGTTTTTCAATTATTGAATACCCAAACTTACTTATAGGAAAATTTAAAGTTCTACAAGAACTATCATCCACTTTCATTGAACTTCTGGCCATCAGACAAGCAATCATCCACGCATCTGAAATTAAGCTGAAAAAATTTGTAGTTTTCTCTGACAGCAAATCTGCTCTAATTTTAATCAAGAACAAAGACCCATTCAATAAGTATGTCTTCGATATCTACAACCTTTTAAAAGACACAAGTATTGAAAAATGCCACATCATCTGGATCCCAGGTCACTGCGGTTTTAGTATCAATGAAAAAGCTGACTTCCATGCTCGTCAAGCTAGGTTCGATGGTACAGTTTTGTCCATAAACTACCCCCCCCAGCGAAGCTTTTCTGCTAGTCAAAAAACTCATCATAAAAGAATGGAAAGATGAGTATCATGTTTTAGCTAGAGAAAAAAGTGACCGGCTGTTCTACAAAATTTACCCTTTTTTGACACCCACGCTTCTACCTAAAGGAAAATTCACAACATGGAAATTTAAAGTTCTTCACCGTCTTATGAGTAATCACACCTACGACAAGGTCTATTTTAAAATGATCAAAGTCTCCTCCTCTGACATCTGTGAGGATTGCAATATTACTGAGTCTGCCGAGCACCTTATTTTTGAGTGCAGGAGGTTTGACATCCTTAGACAATCTTTCAGTATATTTAACCTGTATAATAATCTATATGAAATTTTTCGTGCTGGTAACTTTAGGCATTTGAAGCAACTGACTGCCTTTATCAAATCAGCTGAGTTTTCATTCTAATTTTACATTTAGTATTTCTATTACAATCACGAATCGCCTACACTTTTTCTTTTATCGGCATTATTAGCCGGATCTTGACAGTACAGTAACAAGGACGGTGATTTATGGATTGACAGCGGAACAGAGCCTCTCATTGCGAACACTCTGCTACATCAGTCTACCTATGCTTAAATTTTTTCATCAATCGCTCTCAACTTCGTTTCTGGATTATGGATCTAACATTAACTTAACTGGTCCAATCCATCTCCAAACAAACAAAAAAAAAAAAAAAAAAAAAATAAGCGCATATATTTGTTTACACTTCTCAATGACTGAAAATGTGTTTGTTTATCAACAGCTGTCGCATGTATAAAAGTTGCGTCCATATGGTGCTGGGATAAGCTCAGCTGCACCAGGCTTTGATTCACAAGAATTTTTTCTCTTGATATTTGTCTTTAAATGTTTTAGAGTTCAGAAGCATTCACTTTATTTATTAATTTTTCAACTTCGCCTACGATCAGCATCAAAAATGCTGTTTGTCGTTTTTCAAAAATCGTCTTTCAAGAAAAAAAGCAGTTAAAGTTTTAAATTGTCCGTGTACTGGTAAGCAATCACGCTAAAAAATCAAACTTTTTGATCGCTTAAAATTTTGTCATGCCTATGGCTTGGCATCCTGCTTAAGGGATTATTTAAGTCAAGAAAAGAAAAAGATTGTTTAAAAACATACAGCAGTCTATGCTTTCAAGAAATTGTTAAATAAATCTCATTTTTTACATTAAAATTCCATATTAATTAAACAAACAAGAAAGTTATACTCGGCAGGAGCCGAATGTACCTCGCATACCCACCACAATGCTTTTCGTATTCTACTCTTTAAGTCCTTTTACCCATATCGCCGGTATTAAGAAAAAATTAATCCACCAGATCGCGGTGTCTACCGCCTTTATTTTGGAATTAACCCATCTTTAGGCAGATAATATATCTTCGTTTGAGGATTGTACAAAATAGTTTTAAGCATTCTGTTTTGATTGTTATTATGATAAATAAGCATAAAAGTAACGAGCAAAAACCCACAAATTTTGTTTAAGAAAAAGGGAGTTGCGTTCAAATATGCTCTACTGCGGGTTTCTGCTCTGAGTAACATAACCCATTTTCAATACCAACTTGCGTGAAAAACTCCCAATGTGTCTACCAAATTTAAAGTTGATATCTTCATTCTTACGACCAGCACAGTGCGAACAACAAACACCACAGAGGCACATAGACGGACCGACATGGCTAAATCAACTCAGAATTTCAGAAATATATATACTTTATAGCGTCTCTGAAGCTTCCTTTCGAGTGTTACATAAGTCATGAAAAAAAACAAAATGAACACACCCCAATCTTACAGCGGTGGATATAAAAATTAGTACAAAATTCTTCTATTGATAATTTAAAAAGGATAACATTCACATTTAAATTATTTGTAATTTTTATATTATTTCATTTATTTCATGAATTAATTTTTGCTTTATTTGATTTTTTAATTTTCAATTTTCTTAAATATTTCGTATGTTTATGCATAAAATTTATACAATGTGCAATAATAATGGTAATTTAGCTTTTACAGCGGCCTATAAATAAAATTATATCAAAAAAATCGAAAAAAAATCAAAATGATTGATAAGACGCATTTTTTATTCATTTTTTAATTGCCAAAAGAAGCGGTTTTAATTCTGTACGGAACCGAAATAGTAAAATTAAACAAATTTTATAATTAATTTAACAAAATGAATAATAATTTAACAAAACGGGCTGGATTTTAAGAAACTACTTTCTCCTTTGTTTTTACATATTAACTAATAAATATTTAACTAAAATTTGTACTTGACAAATAAAAAAATTGTACGCATACAAATTCAACAAATTACTTAAAATTTATCTCAAAGCAGCTCAATATGAGAGCGCATTATCACCGATTCTGAAATCCTTCGACGCACGTTGCGTACGTTCAGAAGAAAATTGACCACATTGCTAAATTTATCTTGCTTATTTCTTTGCTGATAGGAACTTACCGAGTTTATGGGATAAGGTGATTACATTTGCCGCCATCCACTGAAGTTTCTTTTTGCACATGAAAAGTGTTTAACAATTATGTAGTAGATCTATGGCTGTACAGTTACTTAATAAATAAACAAGTTAAGCTAAGTTAAAATAAATGAAAATAAAAAAGAAGAAAGTAAAACATCAATATATTTCAAAATGAAAATTATCATTACAAAATGTAAAAGTCATTATAATAAATTTCATTTTTACAAAAATATTTCTCTCAAATCTTGCCGTATTTTTGTATAAACTCTTTTTAAACGCTCTAAATGAATGGCGTTTGTGCCTTCCTTTGCATTCGATACATCCGTTACCAGTACAAAGCCGTATAAACGCTCGATTTCACTCTGATATTCCTAAAAAGGACGTGCAAGTCTACGGTAAAAAAATATCAAATTTGACGAATACAATAACTCACCATAATTTGTACTTGTTTCCGTTTTAAAGAACCTGAGGAACTACATTGAAGGGTATTTGTTTTCATAATAACCAAGAAATATAACTTCAAATAATACAACGCCTCAGGGAATTCTGAAGTTATTGATATAGTTTTTGAAGAAATGTCATACTTTAAAACTATTAAATAGTGGGCTAAAAAATATAATTTTATATCCTCGGTTAAACCATCCATTTTCAAATTAAGATTTTGCAAAACTTTTTTTCCATGTTCTCTATTTTGTAAAGTGAATGTACAAGTGTAGTTGGTTACGGTTGCGAGTTCAGTCATTTCGCTCTTTCTTGTTAAATTTTTTTGCAATATATTACGCAAATTACTTATTGGTGACCATAAACTTAAGAAATCAACTTTATGGCTAAACATATTTTGGAAACTTGTTTCATTTTCTTCTAATTCTACAACAAAATTTACACTAAAATAATTACTAGCGTGCTTTACAAACGTGAACAGTTTTGCTTGAAAATTCGATAGAAATATCTTCTCCTCTTGGAGATTACATTCTACCAACAAGCAAAGATTTCTTTTTAACATTTCGTCGGATAAGAATAAAAACATACTTTCATTTTCAGTACTTAATTGTAAGTACCAATTTGTGTCGGTAAACGCAGACAACACTGACTTATCTTGCCTGTTAAGCTTGAAAAAAATTAAAGCGTAATATATTAATTTATTCTGGCCCTTTTGATTATTCTTTAAGTGGGTTTTTATGAGTGTAGTAGAGTTTCGGTAGCTCTCAGAACTGGGCAAATAGTTATAATACTCTATATAGGCTTTGTAATATTTCCTCAGTAACTCCGTTTTATGGCCCATAGCGACGCTGACTTGCTTTTTATATTCGTCCTCAATTTGTTGGTGCAATAAAGACGATTGTTCTATTAGCTCACCGATTACTTGAGCCTTCTGTAATAGTTCTTGAACGTGTTCTTTCGTTAAAGCATGCAGTTCTTGTGAATTATCGTGTTGTGATGAATTCTCCGAATGTTTGATAAATTCGTTCTTGTGGAACGTTATATGGTAAAATATATTATTGTAACTTATGCAAACTAATTGTTGTAAATGCTCCGCCCAAGTGCAAGCTATTATCCCACTTATGGCTTTATGTTCCTCGTGTATTAAACACTCTTCTTCCCCGTCTCGCCATTGTTCGTTTATTGATATTTTTAACTGATTTATCTGGTCTGGCATAACAAAATAGAAAGTTGTACTTGAAGCGCAAAAATCATAATGCGTAAAAGTGGTTATTTGAATGGTTCTAAGTTGTAAAGTGTCTTTAAATTGTTGATTGCTTCCAAACCATATATCAATATAACCGCATTGAAGTAAAACGATTAGGAATTGTTTTGCACAATCTAATTTTACACATTCTATATTAGAAGCGTAAGCACTTAATAAGTGTATATGATGGTTTTCTATAACTTTTTCAATCAAAGGCTTATCAAGATCTTCCTGTATAACAGCTATAAAGAAACTCATATTTAAAATGAAAAACTCTTTTCTTTCTAAGTAAAAATCCTTTTGTTTCACTTACCTCCTGTTAATATAAACACATTTCCTGATATGGTAAATATATGTAACTCTTGTTGCATCGTTAAATTTATTTGCTCATTTCCATCCAAAAAATTTTGTCCAATTTTGATTAATTTATTTAAAAATTCTTGGTTGTCAGCATTTACCATTAAAGTTATTAAACTGAAATTTTCATCTTCCCAATTACAATCAAACAGGTTACGTTCATCAAAACTTATGTAAAGTTTGAAATGCCGAGAAATAATTTTTGTTAAGTTTGAAATGACGAGAAGTAATTTTTTAATTTACCTTATGTCGTAGCTGCGCAAAAGAAATTCTTCAGGATACGTCGCCTTACCTAATTCGTACACATCTTGAAAAACTTGTAAGCACAGTTGTTTTGCCGGTCCTGCCATTTGCAAACGTATAACACTAAATATCCTCGGTTTTGTAAAAGTCACGCATCGCACACCCTCCAAAAACTTTAATTGATGCATTAACTTAACAGAACTAAAGTAATACATACGACCACTTTTCATCAGTAGCAGTGTATTGAAATCCGTAATTAACATATGCTGGATTTCTTCAATATCACCATTACAACAGGGCAAAGGTATCTGCACTTTAGTAAGGGTCGTTATTTGAGTTTTACTCGATGTTTTGAAAACAAAGTTTAGTATATAATTTTCATCCCAAACAACAAATACTGAACTCTTCTTGCCGCCACTATGATTCACTAAGCCTTGAGCGCAAAAGAGTCCATCGTCATCGATGGACCATAACGACACCACCGAAGAATGTAAATAATCATTTGCAATAGTAGTGACACTGTGATTATCCGGTGTACATTTTACGCTGTAATCCATTAATTGGGATTGTAGATTTACTAACTGTTGTTGTAAATTAACTGAACTATCGTTCATCCTATTTATTTAATATAATAATCAACTTCTATAAACTTTGTCACTCTATTAAAGAAAAACATAGCAGGCATATCTCAAACCACAGGTTATGTGTCTTTTATTATCTCTTGGTTCGCTTCGACAATGAAAAAAGGTAATCTACTTTCTTTGCGTTATGTATCACTCTCGTTTCTTATAATTTATTTTAAAAAAATAAAGAAAAAGTAGGAAACAAACTTGAGGCTAGTTTGTATATAAGCAACCACCATTATTTAAACAACAAAAATATTATACAGAATTAAGCACAAATTTATATATCGTAAAAACTAAAGAGGCCGGAAATCATCATATTATTCTAACCAAAAATATGTGTAAATTAATTAAGACCTTACCCTTCCTTATTAAGCAAACAAAAAGAAGAAATAGAAGGTATACATGGATTGAAATTTGTAGGTAATACATGAAAGTAGTTTTGTGCATTTGTGCAGTTGAGTTTTGCGCCTTGAGTTTAAAGGCGTACCTTGAGAATCACTTGGTTGAGATTCTGGTATGTCTTTCGTCATTCGAAATTAATTTCGAAAAAAGAATGAGAAAATAAGGGGCAAATTTGACTTCTTTTTTTTACAATGCTGCAATCGGTGGCAAATCGTACAATTGTATGAATTGATACTTTCATTGCCTAGTTGCCTTGAGTTGTGAAATTTAACTGGGAATTCTAATATGTATCAGTTTACTTTATTTTTTATTTTGGCAATCCTGTGCGGAAACAACGCGGTTGTTTACTCCCTGCTGCAAAAATTTTTTTTTCTTACGAAATTGAAATATATTGGCTTTGATCCATCTCCACTCAACAAATCAAAACGAGAAAAATAATTGAAATATCAACTTTAAATATAAACTTTAATTAAATTCAACCTAAAATGTCCTTTGTGGCGCAAATAAGCACAAACGCGGTCTGCCGCAACTGCGAGTCCCGCTGGTGTGACATGGACATTTCCTGTTGATTCAATTTTTTATTTGTTATATTCTTTGACCAATAAAAATTGTAACGGAGTTTATCTCATTACTGAGCCAACCTTAATCTGTTGACTGAAGCAAATACTGGATGCGAAGGTTTCTGCTTCCACAGCTGACAATATGATTTCGATAAGGAAAACATCCTTAGTGCGGCAAATCTTCTATCTTTTTCTGTTTTTCCATGTATATCAAGCTTTTTTTCTCAAGAGTCAGGCAAGTTGGTTTCCTTTTCTTTGAGTTAAATTGAGCACACAAAGACCTTTCACATCGCTGACATGCCACTGAAAAAGCTGAAGCCAAACATTATATCTAAGGTCAATGTCTAAAACAGCACCGTTTTCACCGCTTCCAGTAATGATTAACCTGAGATGACTGATCTAAACTCCCTTTCCTTCCTGATTCAATAACCGCTGCCCAAATTCCTCAGTTGGGGATGAATCTATATGATCTTGATACGTTGGGTGATAACTTTGTTTTCATTGAAACATGTTCGAATAGCGAGGAGTAACGTGTTCTGATCTCCTCCGACTTAGCTCTTACAAATACGTCAAGAATTTTAATTTAACTGGTCTAAAAGTCATAAAAACAATTAGAAATGGTAAGACCGAACTCCTTTTTAATTCGGCATCCAATGCAAACAATTTTAATCTAAATAATGACTTTGCGCAGAAAAACTTGAAGCGTACATTCCCAAAACCTTCATTGAGAGATTTGGCGTCGTGTGCAATTTCATTAAGAAAAATGATTCCTCATCGATTGCGATCTGTTCGGTAACGAGCCTTTATTAAAAATCGCCTAACAACAATATGACTTATGTACCAACCATTGGTGTCAAAATCGGCTTTCAGGGCAAATAAATTCCCAAAACCATCAACCACTGCAGTCTACAAGTCAACTTTTTTTTTCCGACCTTGAGACAACGCTTCAATTGTGATCCGTTCGGCCACATAGTGATGCCCTGCAAACCTAAAAACTTACGTTTTCTTAAATTTGGATTTTCTCCGGCGTGCACGAAAAAATGCGACACCTGTATGAGTTTTCCTCCCACAACGCTCTCAACAACAGGTGTCCGACAAGGAAGAAAGAGGAAGAAGTCAATATGATAATGACAATTGACAACATTTCTTTCAGATAGTTCCGGGAATACGATACTAATTCTAAAGACAATCATCAACAGGTAAATAAGACCCCTCCCCAAGTGAGGTTAAATCTAATATTCCCATACCCCCAACCGCCCATTTTGAGTACATCGGATTCGATCAAATGCGTCGTTATTAAATCAGCAGATATATTGGAAGATGTGGAAGGTGTGCCTACAAGCAGACATGCACTGGGTATCAATTTAAAAATTTGCAAAATAGTCTCCACTAGCGTTGCAGTTTTGCCTGTGCCGGCAGGTCCGAAAGTGTTACATACATACAAACGAACCAATTTAATATGCCTTTGCATCGTAAGTGTTTTAGGTTACAAAGAAGGTATCCAGGTTATGTACAGATAATATCACGTTAATACAACCGCCATTTGTAAATTCACATTCCGTTCCGTCTTGTGCTTAGAGCGAGGTACATTGGCGCTCCTACTGAAAACTGGTATTCTTTTGCATCTATCTCTAGGCTTATTTTGAGAGCCTTGGTATGCAGGCTGACTATTTCATCGATTTGTCAAAATTGAAATATGTAGATTTGCTGATGGATTAAGGGGTTCTATTCAGCCGAAGACTATGTTTTAACACCACATTTTTCGACTTTTCACAAAACTTTACAAGAATTAATAAACCATATCGGTTTACATGGAAAAAAAGCACAAGACTAAATGATAATCGTTTCTTTTAAATTTTAAGGTTATTCGTCTAATAATTTATGTGTATTTTACGCTAATGTACATTTTCTTTATGTTATGTGATATGCGATTTGGTGTACACCATACCTTAGTTTTTAAGACATGGAAAACAAGCAGTGAAACCATTTATTTTAAAGTTAAAATTGTTCTATTAAAATTGTTCTGTTAAGTATATTATCAAGACGATCGAAACTGTTATTATACCCGCCACTGGAAGATGGGGGTATACTTACTTTTTTGGGGGTTTTTATACTGAAAACGGAAACAGCTGCTTTGCAACGTCCCAAAACATACACATTTTCCTCCCAAGTATTAGCAGTGTGGAATGTTATAATACCCGGTTTGACAAATGGTCCGCAGTTAATCCAATAGAAAACGAACTTTGTTGTGGAGGGGCAGTGGAAATCCCGTCCGTCGCTCTGAATCATTAATATATTGTGAGCATCGCAATAAGCGATTTTTATATCTAATTTTACTTCTTCCGACTATGTATAAATAACACAAAATTGTTAATTATACATTTTGTTAATTAAAAAATTGTAATTTTGTTTATTTTATTTTGCTGATAAGGCAGAAACGGCGTTTTTCGATTTATGTAAGCTCCCATTAAACGTAAAACATATTTTGAAATTCCTTACCAAGTTTACTAAGCGAATCCTAGTTCCAAAGCTCATCTTTAAAAATCTTGGTTGATATTCATTTACATACTGCGAGGACGTTTCCGTCCCTTTCCTCAAAGGCTGAGGCAGCTCAGTGGCCCAGGGAATTTGTGGAAAATAACACAAGAATATTTTTATTTTGCAGAGACTCTTTATTTCAATCAATTTCAGGTTTCGGTTACACTCGGCTTTATTAGAGAAACGAACTACTTTCCTCGAGTGTCTAGCGTCGACCCTCTAAACTAAAACTCACTAAAGTTACCTTATTCTACCCCTATTCTATTCTTAATCTATTACTATCCTATCTTTACCTATTCTTAATCTATATTAGTCTACTCCTATCCTATTCTAACCTATTCTTATCCTATATCTATCCTATTCTTACGCTATGCTTATCCTATCTTATGCTATCCTACTTCCTAGCACTCCTCTCTCCCCGGCCAGAGGCGGAGAAATCCGTGAGGCCAAAACGAGGGACGACTTTGGATCCTCACAATACTTAAAAAAGGTCGTCGCTTTATGAAGCCAAATCTCGGGTAGAAGTCGAAAGTTTGATGGAGTAGAAAACCAATAATACAATATTAATGTTCATTTTATAAGCTTGAAAAAGGATTTCTGGTTTGTCTGAGAGGTATGTAATTAAGATATACTATCTGTCATGGACGAACAACCATGCTTAAATAAAAATATATACACTTGGGAAATTGTTTGAAGCTTTCTTCTGGGTGTTGCAAACGTTTGCACAAAATGAATATATTGCCCTTCAGATGTTTTGCGAAAGTGAAGCCGACTTAGAAAAGCTGATCCCAGTTCTGTATGAATCTATATTTTGTTTTTTTTCGATTTCGAAGCGTTTATGATTGTAGGGTGTCATTATTGTTATTCTAATTATTATTATTAATATTGTCAATTGTTATTATCCTTATTATACTGTACAGTAATATACTTTATATAGTTGTAATGTTTAAGCATATTTCTATTTGAGTTCAATTCAAAATAAAACGCGAGCAATTAACTGGAAACTTAATATAAAAATAAAAATATTTTCCATTATATGAACAGCAAGATAAAATATATGAACAGTTGTAAAATATATGACCAGCAAGAGAACACCGGTACAAAATATATTTATGGCAGTAAGATGATAACCTGTAAAATATGACCAGTAAGAGGAAGACTGGCAAAATACATGACCAGGAAGAGGAAGACCGGCAAAATATATGACCAGCAAGAGGAAAACCGGTACAAAATATATTTATGGCAGTAAGATGATAACTTGATCATAAAGTAGAGCGAAGCTCCATTCACTTGATATATTCTCCTATTACTGCTGCTAGTTCACAGAAGGAATTTCCACATAAATATAGCATACGAATAAATTTCATACTCTGAAGTTGTTGAGTGGAACAGATTTGCTCAATGCGATTATCATTTAAAAAGATGTATTGCAATTTACTCATTTTCATTTATATATGGCATTCATCATTTCGCTTCTGCAACAGTCAATTTGGATGAATTTTTCTTGGTTCAAGAAACCAATAGGAAAAAAGAAAAACAAAAAATTGACTTTTTTCAAATGTGTGATTTGAAAAATCGACGCAATTTGTAAGGAAGCACTTTAAGTGTATTATTACACTACATTGTTAATTTATTTTTTGCAATCAATTGCCTAACTTTTTTTGTAAAAAAACCACCTAAGGAGAATAGTATAATCAAATTATTATTCCTTTTGTAACACTCACACAGAACAAGACATCAGACATCCCTTAGAGCAAATGTAGTTTTGAAGCGATTAGTAGTCCGTTCAAAATTAAAGTGCGGCGCTCCATCATCTCGTTGCAGCCTAACAGGCCTTTTTGGGCGGGTAAAATTCCAAAATCTTTCCGAATTTTTCCACATTTTGATCTAAGATTTGGAGCAAACATCTGTCAGAGATGCATAAATGCCAAAATATAACTCATTTTAAATAATACTTCGAGTTGATGAGTATCCAAGGTTCGTGAAGTTTCCTCACTTGCTTCTATTTATTGCCTAATTTATACAATCATAGGCATTGTATGCACTTGCCGTTGATTTAAAAGCAAAGAAAAAATTGCAATGAATGCATTTAATAGCAAAGTCATTTCAAACGAATCTAGTATAATTCTTAAACAGTTTGCAAATTTTGATCAGTAACGGCAATGACCAGCTGCATTATCTTGGTAGCCAATTCAAAGTTGGCATATGTAAATCCAATTGATTAATATTGCACGTATTTTCTCTTTCATATTCTGCTGTTATTTAATTTTATTGCCAAAAATTTATGAAAATACCTACAAGAGCTCGACATAATGGTTTGCAGGGAGAAAAGAACACGAAATTACTTTTATGAGAAAATGAAAAAATAGTCTTATTTTTTAATTATTAATTAATGTTAAGGACTGAATATTGAGGCTAAAAGTAATTTAATTATCTTGATTGTTAACCGCGGCTTTGATGGGTAAGACAATGTTGCCGACAGACCACAACCGTAGTAGTCATCATTATCGACGCAGTATTTCATGATCATACGCCAATGAGAATCCAAAAGGAGTAGGTAGGGGTTGCCGTATATTACAAGAAGGTGACGTTAATCCGTTTCTCGTTTTGAATGAAACCTAATGCACGGCGCACATCGTTAGGCATCTGCTCTTTGCTTGATCTCACTGATGAAATTAATGTTACATCGCGTTCCTAAAAAAAACCAAGCGAAAGCAACCAATTCCAACATTAGTGTAATTCTACGAAGGTTATACCTGTCTTTGGAATTCCTCCACATAACCAATTTTAGGCATTGTTACGTTGGCATCAATAAAAAGTTTGCACGAATGTTCAACTTGTTTTGTGTACGAACTTATGATGCTAATGGATTCCGCTTTAATGTCCTTACGATACAATTTAACTGTCATTAGAAAGACTTTCAAAAATGAAATAAATGGTATAAATACTAGATAGAAGGAATTGTGCTTTTAAACTAAAGACAACTTACGTGCTTCGCTTCGTAAGGATTCTACCACGACGGCGAGTCGTTTGCCAGCATATTTTGACTACGCATTCCGCAGAAGAATATGCTATGTGTTTTCGCTCGATTTAGTGATTGCGGAAGTATATCGTCAAGATGCTTCAGGATGTTAGCTTCCCTAGAATTCTCTTATCATTGGTACCAGTTCCGCATTGTAAAACAGTTCATTATAAACATTAAGTATGGAGGGCAACGCCCCGTAATTGTAGACTAATTTTGTAACCAGGCGATGGTCAAAACGACAAAAATGATAGCGGAAAACCGCGTTCACGAGCATATCTGTTTATAATGACTGCTTGCAATTGATGGGGATCTCCAGGAAGGATTACCTGGCCATGGTCTTTTGATACTTGAGCAACAGCAACCATAATTTCAGGTTCTGTGCACTGGCCGCCTTCATCAATTAGCACATGCGGAAAATGATTGGGTCAAAAGCCCATTTGCAAAAAATTTCTTAGGGTAGCGCAATTACCAATCATTAGTCGATGGCGCCCTAAAAACTTCCTTTGACATTTCAGTTTGAGTCCGGACATAGGTGTCATCTATGCCAGTATCCCAATATCTATGCCCTGTTGCGCAATACGGCATCACATGCTCTGGTATAAGTCCTTTTTTGACTTCCCAATCCGCTCAGTACAGAAACGGCTATCAATTTTCTCTTTGAAATGGCGTATTGAAAATTGTTTTTTGGGCAAAAGTCATCCTTTGCCCATTAGATTTAATATCTGTAATAACAGTACGAGAGATCACCGATATCCAAAATACTTTCCAAGCCGAACTTAAAGCGAATTTCTATAAAGTCAGTTCTTTCTTGCCAAAACCTTGATGAAATTCTGAGCTCACTGCGCTATATCGCAGAAAAAAGTCAACAAGTCTGTCTCCCATGTCAATTTCAAAGAATCGAAAGCGTGGAAGTCTGTAACAAGAAAAGGAAAAAGAAGGCACCGTGCCCGAACTGTAGATAAACTTATCATGTTTTCCAGCTGACAATAAATTACAATAAAAATTATATATATGCCTGTTAGCAACTCGTTAATTTTTTCTGCTCTGTCTCATTGCCCAGTCAATATCACTCCTTTTTTTTATAACGATTTCTCAACGGTTTTGCAACCGAAAAAGAAATCCTCTGCGGCTGGTTGAGGCGGCATAAAATACATGGTTAGTGTTCAGGCATATTTTCAAAAAATAAAACACCTTTCCTATCTGGAACTCTGTTGGCAACAACTGTCGTGTGGATATCAACATTTCAGCTCCGTTCAACTACAGTAAAGGGAACATTCCATTATCAGCTCTTAACGCTTTGTGCCAAGCGAAGCTAGTTTTACCAGAATCACAGCCTTGAAATACACGCCACAGACGGCTTTGTAGGTCCAGAAACATTCAGTTTTGCTGTTGTTACATATCGCCTCGACGCAATCTAGAAAGCCAAAATCCTTGATAATCCACCCATCCACCATCATTGAATTATTGGCCATTAAACAGGCAATCGATCTTGCTATATCGAATGAATATAGAAAGTTTATCATTTTCTCTGGCAGTGGACCTGCCCGGCTTCTCATTAAAAAGAAGTACCTTACAAATCAACATGATATGCTGAACAACTCCTTCATTCAATCCGAAATACCATCACCAGCGAACTAAATGAGGAACACTTAAACATTGCAAAATATTTCCATCCGCGTGCTTCAAACCCTTGCTCTTTTGTCGTCTTGGGAGACCAAATTCCTCTGCAGACTTATGACCAACCATACCTATCACAAACACTTTCTGAAAATGAACTTTTTACATGACAGTGACATTTGCGATCTATGCTTGATGCCTGAATCCGCTGAAGATCCTATTTACAACAGTTTATTTAATATCTTTTGTGCTCGCGATTACTCTCACTTAAAGGAGTTAACTGCCTTCATTAAAACCGACGATTTCCCCTTCTAACTTTCTTTTTTCTTTTTCGTTTTTCACCGCTTTCACTCAAATCTGTTTTCTGTCTGGATTTCATAACCACTTTATCTACACTCATACCAAACTCATTCTAATTTTACTTCGGAGTACACAACATCCTACTCTTGATGTATAATTCGGAGGTACAATACCTAACTCCCAACCACCGGTTAGCAACCGAGCTAGGGCATCCTCTCGGGCCGAGAGTCCATAAGATAATGATGCAAGCACGCTCTGTTATCACAAGGACCCCGTTCCGGACGAACTACTACTACTTTGACTTATTGCTGCTTGCGCGCTGCTTTTACAGCTGTTGGCTGCCACACCACTGCATTGCTATTTAGAGCTTTCATGACGAGATGTGTTTACTCAGGCGACTAACTTACTGAAAGCTATATTCATACTTATATATACTAGGTCATACAGCGTTGTACTACAATTCTGCGTGAAAATAATAAGCCTAGCGTTTTTAACATAGAAACTTAGAGTTAAATGAGCTTAACTAAAGTGGGTTAGTTTATTTTTATTTATATTTACATAACAAATCTTTTAATCGGAACGGGTAAGGAAGTCTGCTTCCTTACAAGTTACATGAAAAAAAAAATTCGCATAAAAATAAAAATATGCAAGCCAATAGCAAACCGCATAATAATTATTGTGTAGATTTTTCGTTAGTTGCTGTTGTTGCTATATTTGTTGATGATATGAAAAATGTTAAAAATGCTTTCCTGATTGCGAGATAACTCTTTGATACGTTGTTTCATTTCATCTTTTCAAATCTGCTTAGCAATGAATTTAATCCTTAGTCCAAATTCTAGGCGAACGCTGGGAGCATATTTCATAATCATCAACCATCTTGTGCGCGCAGTTCTGGTTTTACGAAATATTTTCATTTAAGACAATCTCCCATTTCTTTACACCAAATATGTCGATTAATAATGTCGATTTCTTAAGTGCAGAATAGTTTTCTGCTCTTAAACGAACAATAGTGCAGAACAGTTTTCTGCACACAATCTGCATGCATAACAGTAACTTATATATGTTTTTTGCTCTTAACTTTGATTTTAAAAAGGGAAGATATAAGAACAAGAAGTACGTACGCACATAATGTACAAGTACATACAACTACACTGTTATCGCAAGAGATGTAAATCAAAGTATTAAAAGAAACAAAAAAAAAAAAAAATGGCAATTTAGATGCATTCATATTTTACTAAATTTTTTATTTAAAACATTTTTTTTGGCCAATATAAAAATTGTTATTTAAGCTGATGTAGCATGAGCAAAGATCATTATTCACGATGTTTAAATCAAGAAATTAAACGAAATTCATGTAAAAATTGGTGAGTTTTTTCGTTTACCTCTTTCTTACTTTTTTTTCTTCTCAATGTAATATTATAGAAAGATGCCGGCGCAAACATTTTCACTGGCGAAGAAAAGTTATTTGCTTTCGTACCATTTATCGTCTTTATGAAATGGAAAGCAAGGTCTATTGGGAAAAATGGGCAAAGCTCCATTGAGACAAGCGCAACATGTTTAAACACAGATTCAAATTTCAGTGAAAATTTTTCGATAAAGCACTTAACAAAAAAAAGAAACGAAAATGCAAATTCTTGTTATTAACGAAGAAAGAATTTATTAAATGAATTTCTTATTGAAATCGCCAAATTTATAAGAAGCAATTGTATGTAGCAGACTCGCTCATTTAATTACTCCCATAAGCCGCCAAATTTATAAGAAGCAATTGTAATGGAACAAGTATCTGAGAATAATAATAAATAGAGAAAATAATAGAAAAAGCATGAATGAATTTGATGCCAATTGAAGTGTGAATTTGGTGACTCTGATTCCGGTAACAATTGAGAATATTTCACATATCTTCATATTTTTGAATGTACCACGTTTTTCACTTTAAATGGCGACAAATCTTTCGAATCAACAAAAAATTTATAGGTATAACAAATATTCTTTTCATAAAGTTTTTGTTTTCAATTTAAACAATTTCTTCTTCTCCTCAAAAAAAAAACAAAAACGAAAAAATAGAACAGAATTGAGTTAAAAAAAAGGATAAGAAAGTATAAGCAAACAACATATGCGTCAATATAATTGTTGTAGTTAATAATTTTTTTTAGTTTGTTTGGAAATGGATTGGACCAGTTTAGTTAAAATTAGATCCTTAAGCCAGTAACGTAGTTGAAAGCCATTGATGATAATTTTGAGCATTGGTAGAAACTGATGTAACAGAATGTTAAATATGAGAAGCTCTGTTCCGCTGTCAATCCATAAAACACCGTACTTGGTACTGCGCAGTCAAAATTCCAGCTAGAAATGCCGTGAAAAGAAAAAAAGGTATAGGCGATTCGTGATTGTAAAAGAAATTATGAATGCAAAATTGGAAAGATTAAAATATACCTTGTCGTAGGTGTGATTACTCATAAGTCGGTGCAGAACTTTAAATTCTCATGTTGTAAATTTTCCTTTAGGTAGAAGTATGGGTGTCAAAAAAGGGTAAATTTTGTAGAAAAGCTGGTCACTTTTTTCTTTAGCTAAGACATGATACTCGTCTTTCCATTCTTTTATTTTT
>NW_024003462.1:0-6880 GCF_014805625.2 Glossina fuscipes | reverse complement strand
CAAGGCAGCTTCCATTTTTAAGGATCGCGGCTTCGCTAGTATGTCTTTCCTAAGCTACGATTTACCGTGAAATAGAAAACAAAGAAGTAAAGTAAATGTTAAAATTGCACAATATTAGCAAGCGTGTACATATAAAACGAAGTAAGGCTCTAATTATGATCGTAAAACCAATAAAGCTAAGTTATTGCCAATAAACCTCATTCAAAATTATAATACAAACAATGAAAGAATACAATGTCCCAATCGTGTTATAACGATTTTTAGAGACCTTACGGAGCTATGGATTTTTTATATGTCGTCAAAAGTGCTGAAACCTATAAGAAAATCTTAATTTCATTACTATGCTCCCGGTCGATCACAACCAAATTCACGCCCAACCTGCCCTCTCCATACGAATTTTACGAATTTTCTTTTTAAAAGAAAATCTAATTTCTTTACGCCCCCACCATGGAGAGGGTAATCCATGTACTTAAGACACTAAATGAAAAATGTTGCAATAATGTTGTAATCATGTTGCAAATGAAATATTCGATTTTGTACACATAATACTTTCATCTTTATTCAATATGCATGGTTAAGAGCATGTGGTTGCAATGAGTTGAATAAAACCGTACGCGGGTTTGCTAGCGCGTTAGATGCTAGTGCTTTAAGACTTTAGTCTTAGAATTTTCTGGCTAAATTTAGAATAATAACAATAATAGCACATACTTTATATTAGTTTTTAATATTAGTTAGTATAAGTTTTAGTTCTGAGAACCAATTGAATTCGACTGTTAACTTAGTTTAGTTGAAATTCATGTGCGACTAAATAAGAAAATAAAACTATTTCGCTTCAAACTGAGAAAGTTACTATTGCGTGGAAAACCCCATGACCCCATGACTCCACGGGTCCTGAGTACTTACATCGATGTTGTCCTGATCTATACTGCAATTCCTCTTTTTGAAATATCGGAGTTATCTATATAGAACTGCGAGGCGATGTTATTAAAGTCCAAATACTTTTAGTCCGTGCTTGCACGAAAATAATTCTTTTTCCCGATTTTTAAACTGCTGAGCTACAAATAGAAATATAATATACATAGCTTGAATAACCTCTTCGATAAAATTTTAATAATCTAAACTTGAAGAGAACAATGAAGAAGTAAGTTGAGCTTCTTTCTTCAGTCTTTATTACGGTTCAGATTATTTTAAAAATCTTTGCTATTTCCTAATTCTTCTAGTCTTTGCATTTAGCTCTGTAAATATTACTGGGTGTTGAAAAGCATTTTTGTCACTCCTGCTTTAAAACAAATTATTCGGGATTACCTATTTCGAAGCCTTTCTAGCGCACGTTGACCGAGGGTGTTGGAAATAATAGTAAACTAATTTTTATGTACTCATCTTTTCTATGCGTAAATTCAATTTATATAAACATAATTTCAAAATTTATTAATTTCTCGACATGTATTTTCTTCTTAGTATTTTTTTTTACGTAAACTTACATCGGTAATCGAAAAGAACAAGTATGTTAACCCATTAGTAATATTTTCTTCTTAAGTTAAAGCCTCCTAATGTTTCAATAAAAGGCAAACGCTCGTGCGATCTGTTTTTTTTTTTTGACAATTTAAGATTTCTAGCTAGAAACGAAAAATATGTTTGGTGTAAGAAGAGCAATGAATAAATATGTTTTTTTATAGTTAAAACTTTAAAAAATGTCGATTTTTGGTGTATGGTTCCTATTCCATCAAGTAGAGCTAATTTGTTTGGCTCGTTTTTCAATGTAATCGAACTCTGCGTTGCAGTAAGGCAATGTTGTGTTTCACATCCGCAAAATTTCCCGAAATGTGTGTAATGGGGCTCAGGTTATCCACTTACTAATGCATTATAGCGGAATTATCTTGCCGAAGCTTTTAAAAAAGCAATGTAATAGGGTTTCAAAGTCTACTATGGAGCCACAATTTGGATTTCGCTGACGACAATGTTGACATTTGTTCTACTTGCTTTATAATAAATAATAAGAAAATTGCTTCATTCATTGGTTCAATAAAAATCTAAAATTTCTTAAGAACAAAAGAAAAACCGTCAGTCCAGGATATCTTTCTACTTATATTTACCTTAACTACTCATAAATGAGGGAAGACTGAAATATTCTAGACTAACTTTATAGAAAATTTCCTATTATCTGGAGGCCAATGTTCCAATGTAGATTGTGGACGTTGTCTCTAAGAAATTTTACACTCTCTTGTTTCTCAGATCGATGCAATACATAATAATCTTTTTAAGGCTTTTTTAAGGCTAATCGTTGCCCTTCCTCTGATACCTATTGAAATGGATCAGTTCATATTTCTTAAAAGACCCTGTAGAGTGCTCTTTAACTCCCATCTTTTTGTGGTATATATTAACAATCACTTAAATGTAATTAACACATCCAAAGTCTTGATGTACGCTGATGGCGGGGAACTATTTGACACTGCTAACTAAGTTTTTAAACTAAGTTTCAAAATCCTTCAAGCTAACATAAATAAGTTAGCTGCTCGAACAAATGAACAAATAAAATAGAATTTGTGCACAACTTAAAGGTGCTTTTCGACGGTAAGCTTTTTTTTAAGTTACATATTGACCACCCCATTTAAAAAGGCATGATCCACATTAAGTTTTATTAAACGTTTTTTGCATTACGCTTTGCTTCCCATACAACTTGCTATTTTATGCCTCATGAAAAACCAACAATCAGGTCAACGGGGAACGAAGTTTACACAGTTTCATGCTTTAAATTCGATTGCAAAGAAGATTGCAATGGGCAATCAAGAAAAATGACATTTGTCATAGAATTGATTTTTGATTTACATTTTCGACCTAATATATTCCATCATATACTTGACCATTAAATGCCGTACTAGGAAACCCAAGACCATTTTGCACTGAACATGCTGCTGGTCATCAAAAACATCTGAGAAGTAATTATTCGGAAATATCGAATCGAAAGATTCCAACTATGCGTCAAAGTATTGTCAAAAATATAATTTTTTTTAAATTTAACTCTTTTGGCGCTTTTGTTTCACGAAATTTAAAAAAAAAATCAAAACGATCGCAATGGTCGCAATGGGTAAACGCACCTGACATGGCCAAGGTAGTTAGTTCGGCAATTATGAGATGGTTTCACTTTGAGACTAGCAAATACATAATACACGAAATACACGTGCAGTAATCTTTATGAAGACTGAGGGACGGTGGCAACTTACTTGCAGTACGCGCTGATATTGCTGAGCTATTCTGCACCCATCCTAACTACACTTTCCTTCGGCCCATAAATTGGTGTATTAGGCCCCGAAGATGGATGGAAGGAATAAAAATCTAGACCACATTTAAAATTTTTTCGCTTTCTTTAGTTGTATAAAATCGTTGGTTCCTGTTGCTGCTACTGTTTTATTGAGCTTTTCTTGTGGTGGTTGCGTCGTTACGTTTAACTCCATTTCCTCTTGTTTACGTTTATATATATTCTCCATTTCGTCTTGTTTGCGCTTATTGAAAGTGGTATATTTGTATAAAATCTATATTTTTCGGCTTTTTTTCCCTTGAACATAGAACATCATTTTTGTTGTGAACATGGAACACTAACCGTGGGGTTTTAACCATAACCCGCAACAGTTTGTTTTTCTAACGGTAACAAAACCGATCTGGTGAATAGCATTTATTTTGATTGAACTTGTGTGAAATATAAGAATCATGTTTTCACATTTTTCAGGTTGCATTTGTCAAGGTTTATATATCTACAGTGGATTTTAAACATATAGCTAATAATGCATTTTTGCACGCTTGACGCAACAAAAAAATATTGAATGTTCTCAATAACTCACTACTACACACACACCAACACTAATTATGTATGGTATTGCTAGGTTTAATTTCCGAGTTTCGTCATTTGTGACTGGAAACAAGCACCAGAGGTGCGGGAAGTGCTCTCTCAGAATCGCCAAAAGCGAAGTAAAGAACAGGTTATTTAGACCTTCATTTATAAGAGAAAAGAATTAACTGTAAATTGAAAATAAAATTAATTTGTGAGAAAAGTGGTCTACTTCCAAATAGCTGAACCCAAAAAAGAAATATATAATATTTAGTCCATGAAAAGTGTAAATTAATTTTTTATTTTTGCTTTTTACGCCAATCGTCTGTTTAATATGCTGCATTCATCAAACCTTATAGTCAATTGTGTATACTCAATCTTTCCATACATCATTGATAAATCGCGACGGAGCAACAAATAATAAAAACCCATCAGTCTACCCGATATATTGGTGTAACACGTTTTACTAAACAAAACAAAAAAAATGTGTAATATATTGTTATTAAATAATCAAGTAACGTTGAAGAAAAAATGTGACATCAAGTGGACATCAAGTGGAATGGTTCCTTTCCTTATATTGTGTCACTTGGTTGTAGAGTAGCATCGAGATTGGCGGAGAAAAGTCTTGTAAGGCGTAGAAGAGCCATGCGGAACGCTTGAAATACTCTTACGACAACCGAAGGTGGAAGTAAATAATTTTATATGGTCGTCAACGATGTCAATTAAAATGCACATTGTTGCATGTAGATTTTTGTAAATCCAGAACCTACAACCCTCCAGTAATCCGTGCGCTCCTTACCTTGGAGTTGTTGATCTCTGGAGGCTTTGACGATTTTTACTTAAGCGTTGCACAAAGCACCCTGTCTGATTTTGTTTCAAAAATGATACAAGAAATGGAAAAAAAAACTTTGCGCGGAAATTTATGCGGTGAGATATTAATGGCAACCCAAAGAAGTGGCTCTGTAGTGAGTGATAAACCAGTTTATTTATTTTATTCCGTTTTGTTTTGATGACGGTTTCTTACAGGCTACTGACCTTTTCATCCTTTCATTGCTAAACTTATTTAAGCTTACAGCTTACAGCAATAATAGTAATGTGAGGCGTTGTGTCGCTGCACCATTCAAACACTTTCAGGTCAGCGGATGGCCTTTAGAACCGTAGTTAACGCCGCACAGAACTTCAGCTGATCCCGTCGAACAGAAATACAATGATATGCCTGGCACGGCGATAAAGGCCAGTATAAAATTTATTTTATAAATTAAGCCTTTATATTTCTCAAGGTCGATGGCGTGTTTAAACAGAAGGGCGGAAAAACAGATACGATCCAAGAAAATGGGAAAATTTGGTTATGCATATGAATAAGTGAGGAAATAACAACCGGCAAATCTTCCGCAAAGATGTAAAGAAATAATTGACTTTAATATGTTGTGTGAAAATGTATAAGTTGGCTTTAATTTATATAATACAAAACTAGGATGCATTTGCAATTCTTTCTAGAGCATTATACATTCTTTATTGGATATTCATATTGTTATGAAATTCGCTTTTACTAAGATACAGTCCCTATCACTGGGTCGTGGATATTTTGTTCAAGAGAAATACACTTCAAAGTTCTTTTATTTTACAATTGCACTCCTTCACAGTAGGAGTATTTATTTACAATTCATTTTGGCTGTACTCTCAGCTCAAATGTTCTTGCCCGACTAACTCTCCCTTCCACAAATATTCTATTTATGTACGTTTTTACAAGCATGTTACTATATCTAAATTTATGGTTTTATTTCTTATCCCAGCCTGCTTTTCCTCTAATCGTTTTCATCGGCTTGCAGCTGTATGAGGCGCCTGCGAATGCTCATTTGGTTTTTCCTTAAATTTCCCGTCTGATTAAGGCATCATGCCAGGTGCAGGCATTAAACCCCCAGAGCGACCTGTCCCTATCTCTACCTAAATTTATGGATTTACTTCTAATCGCAGCCTGTTTTTCCTCTAATCGTTTTCACACGCCTGCAGCTGCATGGCGCGCCTGCGAACGTACACTTTGCTTTTACCTGTCTGCTTTTCCGTCAATCGTTTTCATCGGCTTACAGCTGTATGAGGCGCCTGCGAATGCTCATTTGGTTTTTCCTTCTTTAGGGAATTTATTATTAGGGAAAATTATTTAGCTGAAATTGACTGGATTTGGGATTTACGTAACAATATGTTATTGTATTAATATATTATATAAAATAAAAATAAGGTGATATATATTCAAAGTTCAAATCCGCCATTGAAAGTTTTCCTAGGAAGTGAAAATATGAAATTATATCAATTATGTCAAATTGTTTTACTTAATTTAGTTTTATGAAGTTAGACAATTGATTACATTTGTATGATTTTGTTTATAATTACATCATTGTAAACAACCCAGTGTCAAAATTTTTCTCTTATTTTCCCATTATTTTATCGAAATAAATTTTTAAATAACGGGAATCATACGTAACTCTCATACAAATGGTTCTCAAGGCCTTTCAAACGATAGCTAGCTCATTAAAAGGTACATAATTAGTGCCCTAAGATGTCTCTAACGTCCCTTATTCGAGAATATTTTGCATAATATTCTCTTTTGCAATTTTTGTTTCTTTATTTCAAGCTCTTTGAAAATGAACTTAAGGTAAAGTTGTCCTTAGTTATACTATACTAGGCAATTATATAATGTTTTTCTGGAATTTATTAATATTGTTAAGATGGGATACCATCTTGCATTCTGAGGGGATGTGTTTTACACACACCTTTTATTCAATTCTTGTTTTAAAAAGGAGTGCTTTCCTGAGCAATGAAAACTCTCCTGCATAAGAACAAGAACGAAAACTGCAGAAGGATCTCTAAACTAGGGGCCCTACCTGAACTGGCCCTATTTGCACTTTTTTTAGTTAATACACTTCGACCATCACTGATATCTGTTTTATCATCTTCTCAATAGGGATTTGTTAGAGGTAGGTCGATTACGACGAACCTGCTAGAGCTTGTTTGTCATACTTATAATGGATCTTGGTGGGCAAGCAAGCTGCATAAGCTCCT
>NW_024003461.1:0-1814 GCF_014805625.2 Glossina fuscipes | reverse complement strand
AACCCATTTGCGTGGAAATCATTACCTTTACGGGTTAAGATCTCTACCGAGCACAATGCGACATACCTAAACTACTATTAGGTAGTTGTGAGTTCAGCATGCTCTCGTGAAGGCTTTCCTTGCGTGCGTATGTGTAAATTAGGTATATGTTCACAACGACGTTTTCAAATAATATTAACAAAATACTCAATTAAGTCAATATTTTTTTTTTGTTAATCTACTACTATCCCTTTTTGATGGTTACTGATTAAATAACAACACTTGCTTTAAATTGGGCAACTCCTTCTGCCCGGAAGGGAACAAATACGTAAAGAAAGTTTTTGTTTAGTTATAAGATACTGAAATATTATATATATCTTTAAAAAGTGTAAGGAAGCGTAAGCCAGGATTTGAGGATAGGTACGTTCTGTGTAGTCACGAGTATCACAACGATAGCAAGGTTAACTTAGTCGCTATCTCTGAACGACTTATTTTAGGATCGGCAAACTTTATTTAGTCGCCGGCCATGATCGTTAGGCTCTCCGGATATAGCTTGGCAAGCTTAGCTTCTCCTGAATGACCACCATGGCAAATAGAATTGATAGGTCTTGACCGTATATGAAGGAAAATAGACCCTGTGCGTTCAAACGTAAACCATGAACAAAAATCAAAATCGGAATAAAAAAAGGAATACTATTCAAAACGCGAAAAGTGAAAGCGCTCTTATGAAAACGTTCAAGATGATAACTAAGTATATTACCTCGAATTTCAATGAGCAACCGCATAGCTATATTGATTTTCTGCTTTAAAATTTAATTTAATTAATTAAGCGAATTTCTCGATAATAAATATAATTAAAATTTGATGCTCTGAATTATATCCCGGGAAATAAGAACATTTACAAATGGTAGTAGAACCATGTTGGCACATCCACCGACCCATTGGAGGGTGACCGTACTATGGTGGGAAGTGAATTAAATTTGTTTTGTTCTGTTAAGCTCACTGCACTCTGCCAATTCTATTTCTATTCTAATGGTTGAAGTTCTTTACGCAACTAAAATATTTATTACAATCACAAAAGCTTAGCTCGAATCTTTAGGGAGTTGGCTAAGTGTTGTTATTACTTGGTATGATCAACATTAAGCTATTTTAAGACATTTTGGTGAATGGTAATTGTGAAGTTTGCCATAAATTAGTTTAAATTGTTTTCTGTAAGCCCCTTTGTCTTAGATTAATGCAAATTCGATTACAATTTTACGTACATGTACCTATCTTCGGAAACCATTCCGCTACTTTTGATTTGTGTGCTTATAAGATATATCCGCTTGGTTGACTGTAAGCAAATACGCAACCATTCAATAATATTGAACGCGTGTGCAAGTTCAAGTGCAAGTATTCAGTTACGATCTCGTTTTAGCGTTTATTGTAATTATCTAATATGATAATGAACACTCGTCAAGCTTGTCAAATACTTCGATATGTATATATTTAGATAAAATAAAAAAATTTTTCGAGGAAACAAATGGAAAGAGTGATTTTATGCGTAAAGAGGAGCGCACCAGCAACGTTCTCGTCCCGTGTTCAATATAAGCAAATATATGTTAAGCAAATAGCCTATTGAACGTACTTTTAAGGAAATAATTTATTGTTTATTGTGAAAATAGAGGACTTTGCGAATATTTGAAAAGACTCAAGTGTACAAGCCGCACTAGCAATCCGAAAAAGCTTTCTTTAACAATTTTTTTTTCAATGACATGAAAAGTAGTAGAAAAGTAATATTCGAGGTAGTTAAAATGGATACATTTAAGAATAAAAAAATAAATATTTTAAAATAT
>NW_024003460.1:0-2082 GCF_014805625.2 Glossina fuscipes | reverse complement strand
ATCAAATCCATATTTTCAGTCGGTATTAGAATTTTAAAAGATGAGATAGCTCTAGATTGAGAAGGAGCTAATGTGAAAATACTAATGCGTTTTAAATTGACAGAAGGGGCTTTCGCTGCCAGATAACTTTTTATGTTATCAACAAATGTATCTGGTGCCAGTCTTGACACAAATATTGCCTTTCTAGAAGGAACTACCTTGAAGCTTATGTCGTTTGTAATAGGAGCAGCAGGGTTGACGGACGGGGAGTTATGAGTTGGAGAAAATATAGAAGGGATAACCACACTCGCACGACCACCTTGAGCGGCGTGCTCAGTTTGGCGACCAGCGTTTACACTCGAACGGCCAGGAGGAGAGGACGATTTACTGTTATCATTATTAGTTTTAGGCGATGACGCCTGAGAAGATTGAATGACATCAAAGGGAGGAGATACCCTTGCCACTTCAGCATAGCTCAAGCCAGAAGGACTTCCCGCCTTTTTTGTAAATTTTATGTTGCCGACCGACTCAACCGTAGCAGAAACACTAACATTTTGTATAGACTTTAAGGAATCGCTAACTTGCACCGACGGAGGAGACTTGGGAGAATTCAGAGGTGACGAACCACGCTACGAGTTGAAACTTTGTTAGCTGGAGAGGAAGATCACTGCGCAATATAACGACACTCATCAAACCTAGTCTTGATTAATTCAAATTTCTGCCACAAAGAGCCGTGATTTTTGCTCAAATCTGAGAAACAACCTCTCGTCTCCGTGAAGAGTTTGTAGAAATCAATGTCTCGCTTTCTGCAGTCAGGACATGACCATCGTAAACCTTTAGAAGGGTCAAGGACTGCATCAGCAGCACGGCCGGTAATACCAGCACACTTTGCATGTCCAAAACGATCACACAGCCATCAAGAAATAAATCGTTCAGATTCGGGGCCCGTTTTCGCATGGTGTAAATAAACAATCCATGTCCATTGAAAACAAAAAAAGTAGCTTATGAGACAAAAAAGAAAAACTAAAAAAAAATGTTTTTTTCCACGGCACAAATTTTCAGGAAAATTAAAGCGAATTTCTTACTTCCCTGCCCACTATAAACATAGAGCGAAAGCTAGAGAAACTGTAAACACAGATTAACAGGTAAAAAGAGAGACTTTTACTAAGAGCTCAATTGTTGCTTACAATAAACCAAAATGATTTTATCACATAAATGGTATATATATATATTCATATACGTTACATTCACACTTTATTCTTTTAGAGAATTTTTTAAAATTAAACACGAATAAAGCAAAAAAAAGCTAAGAAATACACTAAAAAAATTAAAATATTTCTTGCACAGAATATAAACGCGACTCCAAGACGCAAGCAAAGTTGCCAAACAAATTGCCGTAGAAAATGTAAGGTATGTTCTAACACGTAGAATTGCGGAAATCTTCAAAGTCGCCCCATAAATTTCGTTATAACTGAGCTTAGTTGAATGAAATTTGCCCTTACTTAAAAAAAAAAGTTTTTCATTCAGCACACTTTCTTGTTTTTCTATAATCTCTTCGCTTTTCGTATCCCCCTTACTTTACTACTTCAATGTTGATATTAAAAGAGGGCTATGCTTAAGTGCGTTATAGATAAAACATCAATAGCAATGCGTTTTACCTTCTCAATCAAAGTTTATTAAACAATGCGAAGAAAGCTGGAAGTACCCAAGAATCCGATTATCCCAAATGTTGAAACATCTATGTATTTCGTTGTCTCTGGTATTACTGCCTCCCATTTTGAAAAAGTGCCTGTTTCCTCTATATAAATACATTGCCATTCTACATCTTAAGAATGTATATATAGATCTATACATATTAAAAATGTATACAATGTATAAATATACGTGTGCGTATGTGTTCATATGTAAATGTCTACAAATGATTTTTTGGTTAAACATTATTACTGGACCTTAAAAACAACATTCTTCTCTCCCCGTATAAAGAAAAGGCGTCTTGTGCTGTTTGAATGAAATAAATAAAATGAAAGAAAACGTCAGATTACTACACAAGAAAGTAGCTAAGTATGAAAAATTTTCGCCATATTACAAGTAAAGCTTCTTCAA
>NW_024003459.1:0-1248 GCF_014805625.2 Glossina fuscipes | reverse complement strand
GTCCGCCACCCGCCTTTTGCCACCAATGGTGTAGAATAAAAAAATCATTGGAGGAATTGAGAAAAGGCAAATATTTTTGTAATTTTTAAGTGTATTCGTTGCGATCAAGTTCTACCATTCAAATCCTTTCCAGAGCTGCCCTTAGACGAACGAATTCGATGCACCCAATTTTCGGGTACCTTCTTAGATAAATGTCTCCTAATTTCAACGACAACGCCTTCAAACTCGCTTTTAATGTATGAATTGAATCTGATTTACTGCTATAGTCGTTATCACCAGGCCATTGAGCTGAAAATGAGTTTAATCCGGGAAGACGATTTTCTTAAAAAAATTGTTATCAAATTGAAGCATGAGAATGATTATTTCAATAAAAACTTTCCATAATTTCAATGGTTTACTGTTTTTTTACGATGATGTTTGTTTCTGACACTTAAAGTAACCAGAAATCATTGCACTTCTATTAATAGGTCCTTGCATAAATTATCTATCGATGAAGAAGATGCGGCAATGCAAACCATCAATCTATACAACAGTTAAATGCGACGATTTTGATCTTTCTCTACATAAGGTAACAGTTTTCCGTTTAGTATTATTGCGACGGAAATCCAGAAACACCCAAAATTGCAACGCACAACGTAACTTTTCTACGCAAATTTTATGAGTTTGCGAAATTTTCAATACGAACCTCAATTAAGTCAAACTAAAAGTTGGTGAAAAAGCTTTGTACTTACAGTATACTTGTAGTTAAATTCTATTCTTTTAATCTACGTGTAATGAGTTATTCTCTACTTTCTTAAGCAAAATATATAACTATATATAAACTACAGGCAAACATGTGCGTATACTTGACTTTCGCTATAAGAAAAAGGAAAAGCACTAAGAAAATTACCTTTGCTTTGGAACGAATTTCGGATATCAAGCTCGATATCTGTTTTAAATGGGAAATTTTTTTAAGGACTACTTAACAATATTTGTTTTTTTTCAGCTTTTTTTCTGTAATTTTCTGCAATTTTCTATCTATTTTCGATGACTTAAATCGGTTTTGCGAGTTCTTAAAGACAATTGCGTCAAATTCTTTGTTTTTACTCCAAGAAGAGGTGTTAGTAATAGACTAAAGATGGAAGAGCAGAATGGGCAGAAGGAAGAAAACAGGCAAGGAAACGTTACTAAAAGTATTATTAAATTACTAGTCTTTCGTTAATCGAAAATACACATACTGTATGGAATCACTTTTACGTATTTCTATTT
>NW_024003458.1:0-1798 GCF_014805625.2 Glossina fuscipes | reverse complement strand
CCTTTTTGTTTGAATCGAGTTATTTGAGAAAGAGAATGTTATGCAACAAGAGAAAGTAATTCCACATCTCGTGCATGCGATCATTATTTTGATCGATTTAGAGCAACAAAACGTTCTGCAATCTTTAGCCCACTGACACAACTGACCGCGACTCATTTGTTAAGCTAAGAGTCATCTTTCATTCGTTTTAGTGATATAAATAGAAATGTTAAAGGAATACCAGCAAGAAACACTACGCAAAAAAAATTATTGCATTTTGTTTGTTCTGTATCGCCTCTTGACCCGGCCTAGTTTAGACCCTACGAAAAATTATAATTTGTTACGTACACGTATTGCCTGTAACCAAATTACCGAAATGGGAGGAACATTACATTTTAATCTTAATTTATTTAGTTTACTACATCGCAAATGAAAAAAGGTTTTGAGCAAGTTTTACGTAATAGAGATAATCTTGAACAACATAAGATAGTGAAATGTTAAACTTTTCACTATTCAGTGAAGATATTGTAACGTTTAAGAAAACCACTCACGTTATTATTTGAAGAAACAATGAAAGAGTGAAGCTTAGATCAAAACAAAGCATCCTGGAGAGTTATGACCTAACATTGGTGTGTGTACTTTACAACTTAAGAGGTAGCTATAAGCCAATTTTTTCACAAACCTCACTTTAAAAACCATAAACCATAAAACCAGAGAAATGTACAAAAATCTGAATGCTTATTCTATAGCCGATGCTGTACTTCTTGTACAAAAGTAGGAAGAACTGACCACGTCTACTAAAGCTAGCAACGTGTTAAAATGTAATCTTTTTTCGATACCTTTATAACCTGCTGAAACAAGTTTCGAAAACCCCATAAAATATATAAATTCTTGGCTTGTTTTAAATTCGAATTCCGTCTGCCAAACTGTGTAGGATCTGTGTTAGACATTCTCCCGTTAGCGAAATTAAACAGCCTACAATTTTCCAAAGGAACTTCAAAATGACCCAAGCTTTTTAAAGGGCGCGCCTAAAATGCAACAAAATCTTTCATTTTGAAAATGAAAAAGTCCCTCTTACTCCATATTGTAAAGGATAAAAATTTAATCCTTTTACTTCTTTTACTTTTTTTACGTTAACGGCAATGGATATAAAAGATTCGATCACGACAGAATATAAAGTTCTTAATTGTTTACTTTTGTATTTTAAAAAACGTGGTCTGAGATATGCCCTGTTTTTAAAAAAGGGTCGTAATCAACATTTCCAAGCGCAAATTGAATAGTTTGTTTATAGGTTCCGTTTCATTACAGCGTGTGGATTTTTTTCATAATGCTTTCAATTGTGCTCATGTTGGCACAATAACGCTCATTAGATTGCCTTTGCAACAACATAATCCTAGTCCAAGTAAATAGATTCAAGCAATATTTAAACTCAAACTTAAGAAAATAGTAGGCACGGTCACAATATGATCATCTAAAATATTTATACAGAAATTCTTGCAGCAGCAACAAACGAATCATATAATAAATATAAGGCATTCTATTCACACGTTGCCTTCAATTTTCCATTGTCCCTTTAACCTTATAAGTTATTTAATTTGTATGAAAATGACATAGAATATTTGCAACCTGGGGGTATAGTAAATAAATAGGACTGTAGTGCGTAGCTGCGTAAGCTAATGTTCTTAGGTTAACGTTACTATTGTTAGTGCTGTTAACGAAGTATACAAAATTGAAAGCACAGGACCACATACACCAGACCAAACAGTGTTTTGGTGATTGTTGCAACTGTTACGTAGACGGACGCCTACCACATAGAGGA
>NW_024003457.1:0-11506 GCF_014805625.2 Glossina fuscipes | reverse complement strand
CCCGACTGCCTTTAAATCCAGACGCGGTGGCTTCAAAATGAGCGACTGCCTAGATGGTGTCGGTCTAATAATGATCGGTCGGTGTATCTCAATGATTCGCGCGATCGTTAACCCTGGCAGTACAGTGAAAATAAAACACAATTTCCATTATGAACGAAAAGAATGAATCTTCGTACGAGCATCGTAATGATGGAGAACAACACGGGACGTGGAAGCTTTACCTAGGCAAGACGGAGTAAAGAGATGAACAAAGCAATAATGCATTCTTATTTCGCGTCAAAGTACGAAGTAATTACAATGGAATGCCGACTGCAAAGATGAAACAACTGTTTATAACAGAGTATGTTCAAATCCGACCGAACAAAACATCGCGGAAAGGAGAAAAGCTATTGTTAATAAAAAGCTGCTTACCGAAACAGAAATCATGGGAATAAAAATTGAAGTTACAGAAACTCTAACGATGGACCGAACAGGCATAATATCCTCGACATATACCGACAAACAAGTGATAAACGCGTGAGTACCAGCTGGAAATAATAGTGGCATAAAAAGGTAGGACGAAGGCAGTAACGACATCCCCAACACCGAGCGTGTCGTTGAGTCTGAAGTATAAAATAGAATATCAGAAGAAACGCAGAAGATAAAAGTGGCTTAAATATATAAATTGTGTTACGTTCAAGAAGTAAATAGTATAGCAAACATATCCGCCTGAGTAGCCGAAGGCGAGGAATCTCGATTAGCAAGTCAATGGTCGTGGGTTCGAATCTCAAGTGCGGTAAAGTTTTTCATAAAAGCCGATAGCCTTAGATGCTAATGCTCTTAAGAGTTTAGTCTTAGAATTTATTTCTCTGGCGAAATTAATAATAATAATAATAATAATAATATAGCAAACATAATAAATGTATACATAATACTCAATCGCGTAACCCAGACAACCGCCCTAAATGAAATCAGCTCTATGACATATGCTGCTGCAGTTACACAAAGCACCAACAAAGATTCAAAAATAAGAAAAGCTAGAAGACAGCTACGGTTACAAGGTAACGTAAATCAATTCCATATCAAATTACGAGAATTCAGAGTTTGCACCAAAAGACAATGATCACGGAAAAATTTTATAAATTGCAAAGAAAAATTTTATAAAAGAAAGACACACTTATGGAACACGTAAAAAGACTAACTAAGTATAAGCAAAGGAAGAAAAAACAAAATAATAAGGTTAGTGGAAATAAAAAATACTTCTACCAAAAATTAAGTCATCTTCAAGGGAGATCATCCACATATGATCAGCACGCAGCAGCATTGGGTGAAAGTATGGAGCATTCCAGGAATCTATATCAAGTCATCAATATGAATCGAAGAAGACCAAAAAGACACTTAAGAGACACCATATTCGCCGTTTGATGGAGTAATAAAAACGCAAATGGAAGAAGTTGTGAACAACACTCAAATTTGGAAGCAACCGGCCCGGACTCAACACGTTAAATGAACAACATCCCAAATGGTGTACCCAGCTACTATATACACCGTAAAGAGTGCACTAGGAATTATCTGCAGAAAACACTTACCTATTACTAAAAAAAAAAACAAAAGAATAAAAGAGCAGTCGAACTATCAAACTATCAGTCGATTATATCCTTATCGGTATTGTACAAATTGCTCACAAAAATAAGTGTGAGTAGTTTTCATGACCGCTGAATGAGGAATAATAGGTATGAGGATTAATAGTGAACAGAAAGTATGTATACAAGAAACCTAAGGATGCAAAGAGCATATTACAACTCAGGCGGCTCTAAACGGCCAAGCTATATAACCAAAGGAATTTAAGTACGTCATACATCGACTACTAAAAAGCAATTCTGGAACAAGGTTGTTTACCGTACCAGCTGATAAGAAAAATTGAATTAAATTAAAAATTAAATAAGTTAATATTGTATCAATTGATTGAAGTAAGAAATATAATAAAAAATACAAAAAGTACAAGACTATTGGCTACTATGTGCAAAGTACAAAACCAATAACGACACAACACCTACGCACACAGTGAAAAACAGCAGAAAAGAATTCCAAGCGACAGATTTACGAAAAGAAATATTTTTATTAAATTAAATTACAAGTTGATCTACTAATAAGAAATATCATTTACTGTAAGAAAAAGTTATAATTTATATACGATGTTGTTAAAAATTCAAAATATATGTGCAGAAAAGCTTTGAAATAAAACAAAAAGGAAGACTTTTTTTGGAGGTGGCGCGCTAATTAACATGTTATTAACATGCGGTATTCGTTAAGGCGGCTGAGCAAATTGATTACTCCTTAATAATTTTTTTGCTTGGACTGCCGCCTGCCTTGCTTAGAAGAGATGACGATATTGTAGATAATGGGCCCACATGTACTTTTGTAGAACCTTAACAACTGGAGCAATCATCGGGTGTATTTCGCGACGATGTTACATCTTTAGCTGACGCCTCATCTCTTACCAGTCAGGTTTTATTGACGTTAATCAAAATGGCAGCAATACTGAATAAAAATTAAAATTAGAACTGCTTGGCTACAAAAAAAAAAATAAAAATGTGTGGCTAAGCGGCATACTCCAGGTGAGTGTAAGCACGAGTGCAGGTAGGGGGACTGATAATGGTTGCTGACGAGCTAATAAGGGATTAACGAACGGCGTACAGGACAGACAACGGACCTCACAAACGAACATACACGGTATGAACTCATTGAAAGGTTTGACTGAACCTTTTCTTTTTTTATTTGTTTTGCCCTATTTCAAATGTAAATCTTTTTTGTATTGTTTCCATATATTCTTTAAAGTTAATATATTTCCCTTGTTATGCGCCACAGCAGGCCGAATATTTTGCAAAAGCTCTACCAAAATCTGGGCTATGCTCATGACAATAGTCCACTTTTCCCAAATTCGCACTTCACAACTTTTATTGTCAATTGATAGGATTTTAATAGACTAAAGAGTATATGAAGGTGTTCTTTATGTTCTTCCTCGTTTGTGGAAGCGATAAGAATACCGCCAATGTAGGCATAACAAAATTCTGGTTCTTTTAGGACTTCGTGGATAAGCCATTGAAAGGTTTGTGCAGCATTACACAAACCAAATGTCATCCTTGTGAATTCGAAAAGTGTTACTGGCGTGCGAATGGGTGTTGTGGGTATATCTGGCTCTTCAACGAGAATTCATAAATAACCTTTCGAGAAAAGGATTTCTTAAACCTAAGACTCTGACTGCGTCCTTCGACACTGCGAACACGTGTTTTGTGTAACGAAATTGTGTTCTCTACCCACAAAACCTAGGATTGGCATTGACGCTCTCAAAAGAGAGAAGCTGTTTATATATTTTCCTGTGCGTTAGCAAGCAATTTTGAGTTTTGGGGGCGTTAAAGCTTGTTGTATTTATGTGCTCCCTTTAAGGTATCGTAATGAAGTCTTTATTTTGTGTGTTATTCACAGAGCTGCGTTTTTTCTACGTCGTCTATTACTGAAGGAAGTCGGGTTATAAAATGTGCTGCCGTCTGCAGATGAATACATAAGGTTTTCCGTTACGCACAGGCGGTCGCTAATAAAGATAAGGAAGGGAGAAGGTGAGAGAATAGAGCTTCTTTCTTTCTATCTCCTGTATTTAAGTGGGATTCGTTTACGGAATTCCAGTCGATATCAACCCATATCGAACGTTTGCGTAAGAACTCAATATGAATCGAGCGAATTGAACTGAAAGCAAGGGGATCATTCCATATTGTATCGAAGACGAAAATTTTACTATCGCCAAAGCATCGAATAGCTCGGTTCCATTTTCTGGTGAGATATCACGTGAGATCGGCTCTGCCCCAATTTTTGCAAAAAATATACTCCCTATAGTTGATTAGACCATTGAATTCTAGCTATCTCTTCTGATGTTAATTGATCATGGTCTTCATGATATTGGCTCTAGCGGAATAGGCTCCGATCGCATGATCGTGTGCAGGCTTATTAGGATATTAGATTTGAACATCGGTCTGTTAAGAAAATACCAGCATCGTACGACATACGGACCAGACTGCGTAATGGTTTGGCAACTGTATCAATACACTTTTTTAAAAATGTGGCTGAAAAGCTATTTACTCCCAAAGTCTTAGCAGATACCTTGTTAACATCCTTCGTTTGAAATAATGGCGCAAAAATTGTACATACTCTTGCCAACGCTGGTAATGGGTGGGTGCGATATGGAGCTTGAGACAAACATTTAAGCCAACACGTTAGCTTTATCAATCAGATTAGATATTATTGGACCGACGTCACAACGAATCGGAATCAATGCAGTAGACTTGATTCCATTACGTTTCACGAAAAACTAGAAGTTCTTGTTGTTTTGTGGAGCAGCAAGGATTTTGACACGTAGCCGTTTCTTTGTCAAAGTTTTTTTCGCAACTGATTGCACATATTTTTAAGCTGTCTTCATAGCAGATGAATTCGGTCGTGTGAGTGAAGATGCTAAGCTGTAAACGTTACTTTCTGGAATTAACTGCACTTTCGCGAGACCTATTAAACCAACATTTGTCGTCAAGTTTGAACAAAGCTATTTAAAATGGAATGTTTATTCGCATTGATGACTTTTTTTATGATTTTTTCAATGGCATGAACATTATTATTTCGGAGGCATAGCTTCCGGTTCAAATACTTGAAAAAGTTATTGAGCTTTAAAAAGTTTGCATTATCGTACATGAAAATATTAAGTTTCGCGGTTGAGAAAGAAACGTGTCGCAGGTTAGTGTATGAAAAGAATGAAGAAATGGTACAGTGGTCTGAATTGGCGAGAGGTGCAAAAATCTTCACTTTGTGTTTTCCTGCATTTAAAGTAAGAAAATTGATTACCTTACTTCTCCGCGAGCCATCTATGTTTGTAATGTGCTTTGGTTTATTTATATGTTGTCTTAAGCAGTTCCCAAGTTCCATAATCTCCGCTTCGCATTCCTCTGGAGTTGTTCCGGGAGAATAGCGCAGCCAGTTTTTATTGCGCACGTTGAAATTAAGTAGAATGTATTATGTATAATTTAAGATATATTGTTGACTTGTCACAGCCATTAGAGGAAACCATTTTATCGGTGTTTAAACTCGTATAAACAGGCCCGAAATGCAATGTGCATACCCGGATAGACAATTTCAACTACAGACAGGTAAATTCGGTGTTTTGAATGCTCTTGTCATAAACAAATTTTATCATGGAGATCGCCAAATAAAAACAACATGTCATAAAATCAAGGCGACTTTGGTGATATCAGCTAAACGCCATGATCTCCATATTAAGAGTAAATAAACCATAAAAAGTAAGTGATTTTCCAAATTATATTATTTTGTTTATTATTATTATATTAATCATGTTATTTGTTCATATTACGTGATGAACACGGTTTGGGGACGTAAAAGTCGATTTATTATTTATTATATAAGTTCTAAAATAAGTAAGTAAATGTAGTTGATTTTTGGATGATCCTAATGCCGCTTTCACGTTTTATAACAGTTTTTTGTGGTAAGGAAACTCAAGACGTTCTGTCTTCCCATTATCTTTTTCATTTCTCGACAGGAACTTTACTTTGGAGTTGCCATTAGACCGAGCCAATGTTTTTATAGGTAATAATATGTTGAAAGGAATGAGTGAGAAAAGCAAATTTTTTATTGTTTGTTCTAAACATTATTATTTGCCAATTTGAATTGAATGTAAGATATCTATATGTATAAAAAAAATGTAAAGGCTAAAACACTTATGAAAAAAGTTTTTAGGTGGCTATGTGTTTTAAATTTTTCCTTAACGTAAGCTTTAAGGTTCTTGTTAATTTTAAATAAGATATGTGTGGGGTGATAATTTGCTTTTGTGGATGCAGTGTTTCATTGACTGTGGTAGGATTGTTGTTTTAACGGCAATGTTTTTGGTAATCTTATAAGATAAATGATAATTATTATTGTTACCATACGTCAATTTTATTTAGCTAAGTTGAATTTTGAAACACATACTGTTGCTGAGATGGAGAAGATAATTACATGATTAAGAGTGGTGAGCGCAAATTGGTTATATCAGAAGATTAGCGGGTTCAGAAATTTGGCTGATTGGCTTTTCAAAGTATATTATGGGGCGAAAACTGGATAGTGTCAGAAGATTGGCAGGTTGGGATTGTTGCAGAATCTCAATGTTATAAACATATAAAATTGAGTGCAGGATCGCTATATTATACACAAATCAAAAGTTCATGTTATAAAAATGTGATGATTTTGGTGACTTCAGATAAGCGCCAGGACAACAGACTATACCTGGTTATGCTAATATGAAGTACGCCATAAATTTAAAAATAAAAATGCTTACTAAGATTAATCATATTAAAATTAAGTGGGTATGTTAAATATTAAACACCTTCCACTATAATTTTGCTGGCACTGGAATACTCCGTCGGTGCTGGTGAGCATCACTTTTGTGTGATACGTGTACGTGTATTGTATTGTATTATTGTTCGCGAAGGCAGAAGATTCGTCTTTACACACTGTTGGAATGTCTTATAAATTCATGCTAAGCTAGAGCAGACTTTGTGCTGTGCTACGCGTTGTTGCAGTCCCGTTGCTGTACACAACACCAAAATGTTTCATCTTTTTTTTTGTCTTTGAGATGAGCTTCACTTATTTCGTTATGTTTTTTTAGTTATATAAAAAATTGATTGTTAAAAAACCTCTCTTATTTATTACGTACATAAGGCGCAGTAGTATAGCAAATGAGCTAATGTAAATAGCCATTAGGGGTAATAAAGTGGAGAATCGTTGGCAGCGAAATACGTCCAAAAGCAAGTACAAAAAGCGGCGTCCAAAACTCGTGGCCGAACAGGAAATCACTAGTCTGGGGCGAGTCCTTGCTTAAAGTGGTCAATGCTAAGGCTACGATTAAAAAGATTGAGCCGATGGCATCTCTCAACATTGGAGGTAGTCTTGTTGACACAAGACACATTGGTCGAAGTCCATATATCAGCCTTCGCTGCTAGCTGGCTAATAAGTGTCAGCCTCAGGATTGGTGACTAAAATGAAGGCCATCCTCAAAAGTAGGTAATAAACCCTCATGGGGCTTCAATTCAGACAGGCATGAGCTCTTAGGACTAGTTAGTGAGTTAATTTCCATACCATTTGAGTATATTGTTGAAAATGCACGTCTTTGAGAGCTACGACGGATGTTGTTTCGGGCAGATTCTGATAAGAACACCACAATTGTTGTGCATGGTTACTCCAAATCCGTTGGTGTACTCCTACGCGTTGGTAAAGCGTACGCTGATTCCACACCGTTTGCGGTACTTTCATATGACAAAGTCCCAATTTGTTTCTGCTACCTAAGGTTTGACCACATGATCGAAAAATGTAGTGTAGTGAAGCACATTTAATTTAAAAATAATTTGACGTTTATTTAATGGTATGGTCCTCTAACATAACTTTGGCTTAACTCTGACTTAACTCTACAGTGGTCAGTGTCCTAAATAGTAAGTATATATGCTGGCTTAAGCAACCTAAGTCGTTACTAAAATTACATTGTGTGAAAATATGTGAAAATGTATCCGCAATTATATCATCTGAAAATATGTGAAAATGTGTACTTAACATAATCGATGTGTGAGAATACATAAAAGTGTATATTTAGCATAATATTAAAAAACAGGTAAAATGCGATGAATTGAATATTCTACAGTAGAATTAAAGGAATAAAATAATAATGATAATAATAAATAGGCAGTGTGAAAAGGTGGCTATAGATACGGGATGTTCATGAAGGCCTCATACGATGTAGCAACTGTTATTTAATGGAATCTCCGCAGACGGTCTTGTTACCATTTAATTGATACGAAGAACTGAACAACATCTTGTCATTAAAATGGCCTTGTTGATATTAAAATATAATTTCTTTCGCAAATGCGAAGTATGAGCTCGGCCAATGTACGATTGACTTGCGCAGCCAAATTACACTAGTATAGGAATCCTACGAGTATGGGACAGGACTGAAATCTGGAACAAGAGAATGCTGGCTTCCCTTAACCACAGTAGTTATTCGGCAGTCATTGTGAATCATGTGAGTATGGACGAAGCACTTGGTAACGTAAGTAAAACTGCTGTCTGTATGGAGAAAGGTCTGTGGTGGAGGGTCTGCCGGAGAAGATGCTTCCTGCCAGCCTCTATTCCAAATTACCCAGAAACTGAATGAATATATCCGTATATGGTTTGGATGGTACCACTTGCTGACAGCACCCTATTGTTCCTGAGATTGCATGTGAGTGCTTTTTCGTTCATAAGAGTTAGTAAAATGCCAGATTGTGGGTGCGGCCTACGTAAGCAACTAAGGAGAGAAATCTTGCCAAATGCTGTGCATCGAGAAGATTACATGTGATGGATGAGCCAAGTGAATGGTCTACGACCAGTGGTCCAGTCGGTGCTATTAACTATGATTTTGATTACACTATGGTAAGCTATTGATTTCACTGTCGTTGACCGGGAAGCTATGGGCAGTTGATATATTCCGGGACGCTAACAGTGGGCGTGCCTCATGTACATCAACTCAACCAAACATCACACTTTGTCATACTTCTGGGTTTAATTGAAATGGCTGGAACCACATTAAAGAAGCGGTTATAGCGGCGCAGTATGGGGCGGAGAAACGGCTAGAGCACGCAAATGGGTTCGCCGTAGTGGGCGGGTTGCTCCGAGAAAGATGCCACAAAACAAATCGTAAATGAGTCGAGTGGTGGACATCCTTTCGGTCGGAAGGGCTGTCCGCAGACTTGGGAAACGATTTCAGCGTGAGGGATATTCCAATAGCATTGAAGCCGTGCACCTCTGAGTTGATTTAAAGTAATTTCTATTATGAATGTATACGGCTGCCTTTGAAAGAAGATGGGATTGAATCTGTGATCGCTCGCATTAGAGCCTAGGATGGCAAAGATGCTAGCCAGAGATGGGCTAAGGATAAGAAGTTATCGTAGCTCCTAATAAGGCATTAATCTTCTTGCACTGATTGGAAATATGTTGGAGAAGATGATGAATTAGTTTCTACTTAAGATGCTTGGCTTTATGTGCACAGACGTATCCAGGTAAGTGCAGAGAAGTATTTCAAATACATACATTTACGTCAAAGGTGGGTTTGTCGGCTCCCATGACATGGTTTATGGGGTTGGGGTAAGAGGTTCTCTACTGGGGTCTATTACTGAATTTGTCTACAGGGATCTATCCATATATTTGGAATATCATGATGTTTATGTGATTGCATATGCAGTGGTGCTTTTCAGCGGCTTGGTAATATAAAAAAAATAGGAAATACTTAAAATGGTAAGTGAATGAAGGCAAAGTGTTGGTGTGAGTACGTCAGCGGATGTAAAACTGTGACAATGCTACTACAAAGCTATAATATAGATTGGGATGAACGGGCCTAGTCTCAGGTACACGGCAACGGTCAACTAGCTAGGAACATGCAAGACTGAATTAAGGCATTTTCCTCTTCGGTTGGAACGAGGGAATGTACTAGGAGAGGTTTACCCTATCCTGAGTGAGTTTACGGATGCATCACACTCTGTGGACTTATCGGCCTAATGGCAATGTGCAATTGCTTCGTCTTCTGTCGACTGATAGATTAATCAATGATGAAACGGGGATGTTAAATTTAAGGAATTTAAGAAATTCTTTCGAAACATGGCTTTTGTAAATAGTGGACATACGTTCTATGTGTGTGCTCTTTTCAATCTGATTTCAGAGAATAGGAAACAAAGAGAATAAGAAAGAACATGAATGCTGGCGAGCTGAGAATTTTACCAGAATTACCTTTTTTTTTTGAGTAGTGGAATAGCGGAAATTCATATTCAGGTTTTCTGACGTTGTTGAACCTCGGGTTGTGGGCTTTCGCATGCATAGATTGAATAGAGTGTTGGGTATTATTGAAACGTATACATAATGTAACGCAGCTCTAAAAAATAAAGAAATATAGAAAAATATGTGGGAAGCTAACGGAAATGCTGCACTGACATTTTAGATATGTCATCCTTGACCTGAGGAAATTTTCAATATACCACCACATCAGTCTTTTACTACGACGGCAATAAAACTCTTTATATCACGAACAAGGTAGGTGTAAAAATATATTATATCCCTGTGCAAAGTAAAGACATGAATTATCTTCTGCAGGTGTGTCTACAGATTTTCTCAGATATGGCGGAACAGGTGGTGAGCAAAGGTTTTCAATGTTTCTGCTTCGTTTCCTATTCTCATTTAATTCTGGTACAACTCTTTACATCACATTAAGTGAACGAGGTAGGCATAAAAATATATTATATCCCTGTGCAAAGTAAGGACATGAATTATCTTCTGCAGGTGTATGTGCTGATTTTCTCAGGTCAGACGGAACGGGTGGTGAGCAAATGTTTTCAATGTTTCTGCTTCGTTTACTATTCTCATTTAATCCTGATACAATTGGTGAGAAGCTCCAGTGCCTTCCAGGTTCCAGTATAGTCCTGAGTGGGAAGAGCTCTTTGTGGCAGTTTCGCAGAGGCTTTGGGTTACCCAACCTCGCAGCCGAAGGTTTAAGGCAAGCTTTATTTTTACCAGAAGTAGATACGCCCCTATATGTATATCTACTTGGCACTCGAGCAATAATCATCCCCGTTGCGCAGAGCGTGCGTTCTTACATTTCGCGTGCTATTACGCATCGTGGAGTTAAGCTTACAGCGCCCACCTAAAGTACCTAATTCTAGTTATTGTGTTTTCCACGAAGATGATTGTGTGGGGCTTGGGACTCTGCGGCGTACTAATTCAGCAGACTGATCCTCAGCAACCGATGACGGCGAACTAGTATTCACGCCTCAATTTCCCCCAAGTTTTCAACTGTGACTGCGAATGATAAAATATTAACTTTGAATTTTGCTTACTAACCAATGATTCCGGGCATTGTGCGAGGCCGCACCGGCTCCACATCATCTGGCCGAGGTTACTACTTTCGCCGGCATAGAAAAACCATCTAAGATTTTTAACATGACGATTTTTGATTGCATGCTTATTCTTTGTTTTGAAAATTCTAATAGATATGTGATTCTAATTTTATTATAATCGAAAAAGAACAAAACAAAATATTGTATTGTAGTAATAAAGGCACGATTATGATCGACCATATAATACCGCCCTTCTAGAAATTATAGTATTATAATTACTTAAAGGTTCCCCTTCTTCGCTTTCGTGTAGCTATGTTTGAATTGATATAATTTTCAATAGAAGCCGGTTTAAGGCGATGAATTGCTCCTTCGTAAAAACACTGAAGTAAACGTTTGGTTATGCGGGGATCAATCGCGGAGAGTTTGCTGAATGAAAGAACCCGTGCCGGAACCCCGATGACGGGTCAAATTAGAGTTTATATATATTATTTTAGTACGTACAGACAATTAATGTATAATTATGTACGCTGCTGGTAAGGGGTGATAACACCTTATGAAAATTCTTACCCCCAGCTGGGATAGCAAAA
>NW_024003456.1:0-3278 GCF_014805625.2 Glossina fuscipes | reverse complement strand
ATAATGCAAACCATTCTTTTCTGTCCATTATAAGACAATTAAAATGTATTGTAAGACGGTAACCCGAGGGAAGACAATGGACACAGAAAATAAATTAAATCGAAATTATTCCAAAGGGTCACAACAGCAAAACAGATCTACAAACTATGTATTTCATTCGCGTACATCTGAACCATAGATGTCATTGTATCATAAGGTATTCAATAAAAGAAGTGGGCGAATTCAACATAAGAAAGCAAAACGAAGAAAGTAGAAAATACTTGCAAATAATCAATTCTTACAATAACGTCATTACCGAGAATATTCAGGAATAAACAACACTATTATTTTCGTGTGAGCATATTACAGGATATAAATGAAATGCGGCCAGAACGCTATTCTCAATCTCAAAGAAATTGACCTCTTTCTAAAATTGACATATGCGAATCGCTTTTTGAAAAAAAAAAACGTTTGAATATTTTTTAAAAATGTTCTAAAAAAATTTCTAAACTAAAAACAAGTCATAAGGTCTTCCGTAATTTGAGTTGTAGTCTATTCGTTAGCGCTCAAATTCTCATTAAGTTAATCCGCATAAACAAAAAATGCTCCAATTTCCTTCAAAGGAAAAGAAATTATTCCTTAATTCTAATAAAGGAAATCGAAACTTACAGTCTTCGTATGAACTCGATAACTACACATACGTTCTTATATTTTAAACGAGACATATTTGAAATTGTTTAGAAATATAAATATCTGTCAGCGCACAATAATTCACTCAGCATTCACCAGCCGCTACGACCGGTCATGGCACACCATCTGATTATGTCTAGGTAGCTTTAGTGAGAAAAGTCCCGTGTAAGTATAATTTGATTTGAATTTGTGAAACTTTTTAGATATAGTTTTCTTTCGTGGATATCCTAACAGGCATCTCTAAATCTATATGACATGTACACATGTGTATATAGCTACTTAACCTCGGTAGTAGATTGTGTCATTCGACGCCGTACTCACTCTCTCTGAACAAACCATTTTCGAATAACCTTATAATTTTTGTGCAGGCGGCACAGTTGTTCCGGAAGACGGCTGCTTAATTCAGAGAATTTTGTCATATATACTTGTCTAACCTAACCGCCTACTTTTAGAAAAAGCAACTGATAGTCTTCTCTTCTAGTCGCTCATCCCACTCATTTATTCCTAGAATTTATATCTTTGATCTAAATGAAGAGTGTTCAGAGAATAAAAAAGGGAATAGAAATAACAAGCGCATACTCGTCCCAGTATTAAATAATTAGCTAATCTCATTGTTAATTACAATGACTGCAAAGTTGCGTTTACGTTGTAAAATAAGAAGAGTAGTGTTGGAAGTTCCTCGGCGTACAGTTGTAAGCTCTAATAACCCTTGCTTGAAATGACCTGGACATTGAACGCATTTGCGACTCGGGTGCGGACCTACCGACATATTAAGCAGCTCCTTAAATTCTTACCTGTTATTACTATTTTAAAAAGAATGACAAAAAATCATCCTTTAAAGTGTTAAAAACGGAACACCAGCGTCTTAAAGGAGAAGGTACTGGCGTCTCGCGCTTAATACGGTACTTACAAAGCAAATTTTCGAAACAACACGATGCAATATTTGCAGATATTATAAAATGGTTTCGATACAAGAGGACTTCAAAAAGTCAAATTTGTGGTTTTTTAAATCGATCTTTGTTTTTATTTTTACTTTATCGTTAATAAAAGATGCTTTAACCAAATTTGAGAAAAAAAAATTAACTGTAATTTTTTACAAAAACTTACGCCGAAGTCGTCATCACTATTTGACATCTTAAAGTCGCGATACAACACGAATCAGGTTCCGATGAAACGCAGTACAAATAAGTTGGTTCAAATTATGTTATTCTATGTGATTTTTTAGTTGACATTCAAAAATAAAAAGTTTCATGTAACACGGTTTTGGATATATCAAAGTATGAACTACTCGTGTTGAGCGGGGGCCTGTATATCCAATTAGGTGGTTAAGTAGTAATTTAACTTTATCGCAATTTCCCGTTATTGCAGACTTATGGACTTCCAAAGCGTATAGCGTTAGAGATATAATTAAGGTTGTCATCACTCTACTCTGATGATAAAAGTGAAAATAAAGGATTACATGGAATTACTTAGCAAGTACATTACAAATGTGAGATTGGCTCAGTTTCTCCTGCGTTGTGGACGTGTATACGAACAGTTTACGCCGGTCTTGAAATCCCATATTTAATCTATCAGGAAATGTGTTTGCAAATTTCAGACTCCAACCTCAATTTTTACGGCTGTGAAAATTCACAAAATTTCTCCGCCAGATTGTGGGCTTTTCGTAATAATAAGTGTACAATGTAACATTTGCATCAAAATAGCAAAAGTGGGCGTATCCTAATAGGGAAGAGTCAACATGTATATAAATGCTGCATTATATCCAGTACCATTAAAAACTAAAACAAAATATCTAAAGGTATTTGTTTCCTTATGCAGACTTTTTAAATTTAAAATCAAAAATACTTGGCGGGTAACGGAAATTTAGAGACTGACTATGCAAGGCATTAACTATATACAAATTTCGAGTTCCTGCTTTTTTACCTATATGTAATCACACGTGATGCAAGATACGCTCTCTCAACATTGTCAAAACAGTCACTTTTCCACGTTTCCACTTTCGCTGGGTGCTCAGTTACATGGGCATTCTCATGGGCAAAAACACCGCAGATGAAATTGCGTCTTCCAGACCATCTTATTTTAATGATCGAACTCTGATTCCATGCAGATCTGAGAGAAATTAACAAAAAGTATTTAGTTCTTTTTTGGCAACAGCAGTGGATTAATTCCCCTAATGTCATGATTTATACTCTTTATATCCACAAATAAATAAAGGCCCTTTGTTTATCAATCGCAGACTCAGGCATGGCATTATTTGTCTTATTAACAGGCTGTTGTTTAATCACACGGGATGTAATGATTATCTATTCAAAATTAACATAGTAAATAGCTCTTTATGTACATGTGAAGTCTTACAATCTTCTGATCATATCCTATTTGTTTATCCGAATGTTACCACTTCTATTCGCCATTCCAAACTGAATATATGTGGTCGTTGTGACTACAGCATTCTTGGCATTTTGCGTTCTCACAAGTTGACTGTTTACTTCGCAATCTCTTCTTTTTTTAAATCATGTCATCAGGCCATATAAGGGTTTCCAGTCAGGCTTTGGGGTTTACATGAACCTACTCTTTTCTTCACTCTTTCATTATCACACTCATCCATTCCT
>NW_024003455.1:0-16656 GCF_014805625.2 Glossina fuscipes | reverse complement strand
TTAAATCAGATAAATAATAACATTTATCAACTTCACTTTTTTAACTTGAAACTTTTTGTACTTAAAGTAATCAAGAAATTTTTTTCAAACATTAGTAATAATACACGTGGACAGCGACCTATAATTCCTTAGCGCAAAAAGTAAGAAATGTTTCTGCAAAGATTCTATAAATTGAAAAGATTCAACAGTACAGAAGATGCATATTCTAATGCAGGTCTTGTCAAGCTCATATATAGTGTTTCGTAATTTCCTACACCAAAATTTATTAATAATAGAGCACAACTCATCAAAAAGGAGTAGCATTCCTTTAGGTTTATTTAATCAGTTACCAGGTTAGCTAATATTTCTAAGTGCGTAATTATAATCAAGGGCTGACGAGTCCATACGCAGTACTAATGGTTGCGTAATAAATTTTACGGAAAAGTCGAAGTAAAGCTTGAAAGATTTCATTTCCACAACCTTCAATATCTGCTTTACGATATTAAGTATATTTAAGTTTATGCGGATGTATGCAACGCCCACAGTTACCTGAGATGGACTCATCTTTTTTCATACCGATCGATTGCTTGCCCGTCTGTTTATTTTGTTTTCTTTTGTTCACTCTACAGCTCGTAATTTTCGAGTTATGAAGTTTTTCGGCCCAAGGTCGAAAGCTATTGAAAATTGTTTCGACCGCTTTTTTGACCATTTGCCATGTAACGCCCTATTTTGAAAACTTGTTATATGAACAACCGTAGACTTATGTAGAGCATTTACTTGTTATTAAATAAAAAATTAATAATTTTTTGTGGAAGGAGGCGATGTTACATATAATTGTTCAATATTTAATTGTTCAATAAATTAAATTAATTTAGTGTATCTCGCTTGTGACTGTATTGCTTTTTTTTCGACTATACGGCACAGTAGTAAGTATTCTGCGGAAGAGATTTAAGGTAACGGCAAATTCGTGTCAAGCTAGGGTAAGAGCTGACAATGGAAATTTGATTAGTACTCTTTTGACAGAGTAACTATCACGTGGTATTCTTTGTTGTTGCTGTCTTTCTATTGAGGCGTTATTTACCTTTTGACAAAAATTTTGAAATGCGTTGCTTACAAAATTGGCTTTTCTGCCATTGGTTATTATTGAAAATGTATTTTCACGCTGTTCAAATAAAACTGTCTTCGGCGCTTTTAATTGTAATCTATTATCTGAAAAAATCCTCAGATGAGCGATCTGCTCCAACTTTGCATTGTACGCAGCTTCACCAAAACACTTTACTCAAAAGACTAATACCGTTTTGGATTTACATTGGATTTTTGGATTGGATTCATAGTCGGTTTAATGTTTTCTACCAATTCACACCAAAAAGTCCTTGCATCAATATTACATTGTACGACTTTCCTAATATTAACTACAAAAGGTTAGTAGCTGCGATGGAAAATATTACAATGAATCTAACCTAATAACAATGAATCGAACTTATGTATGTACCTGCGAGGTGGTAAATCCCTACAAAGGAAGATAAGTCCTTGTAGAATTAAAAAAAAAAAAAAAATAGGGCATACAGGCGCTGGAAGTACATCAATCCAAGATTCTTCTACGAACAATGTGAACTGGTAAGAAAATCTACTAACGCTAAAATAAAAATATCAAAATACCATATTTTGCTTATAAATTCACAAATGTCCTGCAGGCAGACATATTTAAAATCTCTTTAAGACTGTCCGTATGTCTAAAACGGACCACTTTTACGACAAATCCTGAAATAAATCCGCGTAGCATGTGTATCGGAGAAGCTGCTGCTAAGTGACGCAGGCTTAATAATCGATGTTATCTTTTTGTAATTTATTATGACTTGTATAAAATTATAATAAAAAATAGAATAATTTTAGATGTAAACGTTTATTTTATAAACAGAGATGACCGATGAGAGTGCGTAAATTTAACTCTTCCTACGAATAACAAGAGAAGAAAATTTGGAAACGGTAGAAAATGGCCTTTTAATCATTTGGAAATTCTTAATATTTAGATGGAGATCACGTGACACAGTTAGATCTAGGCGTACAAAGTACCAAAAGCTGCAAATATATATTTCAGGATTTTTTGAAATAACTTTCTAACTAATCTTTTAACAGTGGTTTTTTGTGAAATCAATAATTTACATTCATTTTAAGAGAAATCATTGTACGCTAATATGTGTTACTGGAAGCCTCATGAGAAATCTGCGTGAAAATAATTCCGACAAGCCCGTGTACGTAGAAAGTAAATTATTAAATGACGTCATATGTAAATAATTCACGCCTACAACCATATGAGGTATTGAGTTGTTATAACATTGCCTTCGCAGATGTGTAAATAACAAATGAAATAAACATAAAATAAACATTCGTTTAGAGAAAACAATAAAAGAAGATGTCTCAACAAAATCTTGTCGTAAAGAATTAACATTTCTTTAGTTCAATATACTTGGGTTGTCTTTTTGTGATAGTAATGGAGTTGTTGGCCACACTCAAAACGAGGTACAGATTAATGTAAGCGTTCACTGTTTGGCAAACGTAAATCACTTTGTTGTGAGTGGAGAGCATTTATCATCACTCTGACAATGTTTGTAAATTAATTACCGCTACGAACACGCATATGTAGGTGAGTCTTTGGATATCGGATTATTGTTCAGCCATTATTTTAAACATTTTTCCAACAAACTATTCAAAATACATAATATATAAAATTGAAATACTCTTCGAAGATAAGTGTATATCATTCCGTTTCTCACGGTGGGTTAGTGCACTCGATGTAGTCATCCCTGCTTAATTATAACCGTCACTCTTCTTAGAAGAATAATGCTGGTATTGAATACGTATCTAACGTTCTCATCAGGCTAAGATAAAAAATAAGTCTGCTCCTAAGTCCCGAGAAAGCATAAAATCGATAGCTTTCTCTGTCGATCTCTTCTCTTTCGCACTGTTGCGATATTTTCCGAGCGTCCATTTGGCAATAAAAACAAAAAGCGGGGGAAAATAAGAAGAGAAACAATCTAGCTTTTGGCAAGGTCTTCCTTTCAGCCATAGCTACTCAGTAAAATATCAAAATTTATTAATTTGTTTGTTTAAGATAAATTTACTTGGTTAAATTATTTGACCACAGACGAATATAATTGTCCTACTCACTTCATGTATTTTCTGGATCTAGCATTACTTAAAACTGCTAAGATTCCTTGAACTTGTGAATACAGTATTTCTATTATTTAGCGTATAAAAAGGTTTAACATTCATTTATTTTATAAAATATTTTCTATATTCTTCTTTAGCTTTTAGTCCTAGAACTTATTTCTTTGTTCTGTTTATATGTATATGCCATATACATAGCATTTTTTGCCTTATGTTACTTAAAACAGGCCAACGTTCCATCTCACCTAAAGTTCCCACGTTTATGCAAAATATTAATTTTTATTGATATTTGTCCAGAAATATGAAAAACGACAAATTTTTGTCGATTTTTTTAACTTTATTCATAACTCTTTGGGTTATCGAATTTCGTTCTATTTGGCCAAACATTGAAAGTTGAGATCTAAACTAAGGGGCAAAAATATATGCACGGACATCAATCGACCAAATGGACCTCGTTGCAAGTTTGGCCCACTTCCACATCAGCCTAATATGTTCTGTAAGGCAAGTAGCGTATTATATCATAGTTCTTGCTTTATAAACGCGTTGAAAGAATTAAAGTACACAAAACGTACCATATCACCCGCCATGCAAGTTAATTACGTCATCATCAGTACACCCGTCTCACGCCTACTTGTTTTCTTCAATAACAACCCGCTCCCTTTGAAAAAAACCATTTCTAATGCTTAGAGAGACATCTTTATTGTATATTTTGTTATTTATGTGTTAATCTGACTTTGAATAATTCATTTGTTCTTATATATAAATTCAACACTGGGCGCTTAGGTATTCAGCACTTCAGATGAAAACGTACACTAATAAAGGACCAAGCAGAACATTAGCAACCGTCATTCCTCAGACGCGGGCCCAAACAATGGAGTACAACATATCAGAGAAATTTTAGTTATAAAGCCAAACTTTTGTTTCACTTATTTTTTTTATTCATAAATATTTAATGTAACTGATCCAGGTATTTGCAAAATTCTTCACATCAATAATTCTGCTTACACATAATCTTAATGCTCTATATTTTAAGCCATAATCAGAATTTTTTATATTCTTTTTACAAATATTATTTCAAGTTACTTTGTCTCACGCAAAGTAGTTCGAGTTTGTTCAAAGGCTTTATTACAATCAGAACAAGTGAGAAAGTTATATTCGGCGTGGGCCGAATCTCGCGTACCCGTCCCTACGCTTTTCGCATTCTACTCTCTTCTTTTATATGGTACCCATATCGCTGGTATTAGTAAAAAAAAGTAAACGCGGTGTCTACCGTACCTATTTTAGAATTAACATATTTTTAGACAGATAAGGAGTGTACGAAGTGGTTCTAAACATTCTGTCTTGTTTGCCTTATGATAAATAAGCATAAAACTTCTTAAAAGTGAAAAAAAATAAAATTTAATCAATTATAACTTTGTGTGGGCATGGTCGATTTTTTCCATTTTTGCAGTAACGAGCAAATATCCATAAATTTTTTTTAAGAAAAACGGAGTTGCGTTTAAATTATGCACCACTGCGGGCTTCTGCTTTGACCAATTTAGCCTATTTTAATACCAACGTACATGCGGAAGCTTTTAATGATTTTACCAAATTTGAAGTTGATATCTTAATCTTTGCGACCAGGAAAGTAGGCAGACACTTTGACGGACAAACATCAACTCAGAATTTCGCGCTGGTTGGGCATATATACTTTATGGGGTCTCTGAAGCTTCCTTTCGGGGCTTACATACGTTGTGAAAGAAAAAGAAAAAAGTATACCCCTGTCTTACAGCGGTGTGTAAAAAAATGTTTGCAAAAAAAGTTTTTATAAATTATAAAAATTATCATGTTCTCCCTTACTTCTCTTTTGCTTTTTAGACTTTTTCTTTGACACACGAAAGGAAGTCCTGAAACTTAATACGATATCATGTACCAATGGAATTAAAATAAATTCACTTAGGTTTTTATATATTTTTATTTCTTGCCAGCTTATACAAATTATTTTAGGAAAGATCTTGTTTTTGTATGACATTGTGCATTGAGTTGTGTATCTCTATTGACTTAACGACTGATTGAAAGTTATTTAAGCTGCCTAAAGCTAAATCTGCCCTAGGAATATGCAGACGAGCTCACACCTGTTGCACTGGCCTGCCAAGACAGCGGATGCTACTGTGTTCGTTTGTATGTCACCACTTCGTGCACTTCTTATAAATTCGTTTACTGTCCCCTGCTGCCTATTCATCCGCTTGCTTGCTCGTGTCTTGTACCGTTCTTTATGCGATTTGTCGATTCATTCATTTATATTTCGATTCGTTAATTCGTGTGTCATTAATTTATTTTATTATCTATCCTCCATTTTTCTGCTTCTTCTTGTCCGTTTTTCCACACGTCTACATGTCAAAGCTACTGTTTCCATTCGTCAGATAGTCCACCCATGCAGCGCATTTTTGGAGTTGAAAAGTTGGGATAACTAAAATTTAAAAATATACGATCTATTCAAAAAACTCACATTTAATACCCGAGCGATATATCGATAATTTACAGCCAATCACAGCCAGGCGTACTCATCACGCCTAAAATATAGCGATTTTATTTCAATTCATTTCAGAAATTATAGCATATCACCAAGGCCGAAGAATATAATTCACGCAATGGAGTGCTTCAATAAACGAGCCTAAGAGTAGAATTTTTATTGTGGTAAGAGAACAAAAAATATGTTTGCCTAAACTAACCTCACAGGTCCAAATCTGTTCTAAAAATCTTTCATAATCACTGATGCGTTTGAATTTATATAAAAGTATAAAAGTAAGAAAATTGTATTCTTTCGTGACCGAATGTTTTATGCACATCACTGTGATCCTAAAAAAAGTTATAGAACTAAATTTTCATACTCCATAGTCTTAGACGGGCACGGTTGTATTCTTATATTTTTAGAATAAAAGTGGAAATTTATATAGTGTATGCTTTATAGTATAGTAGTATAGTGTATAGTGTTGTACTTTATGAGTAACACGCAAAACGAAAGTGTTCACCGTTTTGTTATATAGACGCGTAGACGTTGTACGCTTTTATTTTTGTGGACGGAAGAATGTTTACCACAGATACTACATCGCTGGTCAGATTGACAGAAGGGCAGACGGACAAGCTTAGATGCATTACGAATTTGAAACTGGCCAAGAATTTTTATAATTTATGGGATTTTTAAGCTTGCTTATGTACATTATAAAGATTTTGAAGAAAAAATTAAATTATAGCATACTACAAGATTGAGTAGGCGTGGCCAATTTTTTTCCATTTCTCAGAGACTCCGCAGCAGTGCCCATAGAGTACGCCTTTAAACTTTTTCGTTATATAGATTATGAGTAACGAGCAAAAAAAAGTTTTTTCTATTCCTTTGGAAATGCAAAGGTTTTCGTTTACGTGGTGGTGTGGGGGTGGCCTTCAGCCGATTTAGGCCATTTATAATGCCAACTTGCGTGCAAGAACAGGAGAATGTTGTCAACATGCATTACACAAGCAGACAGCCAGCTAAATAAGTAGGCGGATGCTGTTAAAATATATTTACTTTGTGGGTCCTCTGAACATATGCCTTATCCTTCGATGACCGGTATAAAAGTGACACGAGTAGAAGTCATGTATACAGTTACAGGAATTTAAATCTAACTAAATATATATAATGTATTCAATGTATATATACATGAGAATATATGGTTAGTGTTCTATAACGAAGAAAAAAACCAAATTGTGTGCCATTAGGTTTTTTCAAAACAAACTAACCGTCTATTTAATGATTTTAATTAATCAAACCATCAAATATAAAAAGAGGCAGAAATATTTTGCATTAAAATCAGCATTTAAGAGATATACGTTACTTATATAAAGCTATTATTTTTATACCTACGTCCCAGGTATACGATCTCAGCATACTTATCTTGCCGTAAACTTTGGAGCATCTAAAATGAATTTTCAGATTAGGTGATGTTATAGAGGGGCTGTCTTGGAATTTTATTTTCCACCTACTCCCTTAAACTATCAGCTCACCTAAATAATAGTGTATTTAAAATTCACAGTCAATTTGCAATAGTAGAGGGTGATGTTAACGTTGATTTTGCACAAATAAAATTAGTTAATTTTTCTTCCAAATACATTAATTTTTCCAAAAATTATATATATATATATACTTTTATATATTTATTTTCTAACTGACTTTGACAATGCCAATTAATCGAAAAAAAATGTGATAACAAAAATTTGAAAGTAAGAATTTTTACAAATAGAACATAACTAATGAATGAATGAATATTCATAATAATCGATTTTTTTTCCAATCAGAACTTTTTAAAGGAAAAAATATTTCTTGTGTTTCTACGATATATCAAATGTCCGTTCGAAAAGAATTACATTTTCTTACTCGTATTCATTTGCATATTCATGTCAAAGATGACAGCTGTTTATGTAAAACATTCGAATTAAGCAGCTTAGGCGAATATATGCAGACAGTAAAATCGATCACTCACAGATAGGGCTTTTTTTGTAGTGTGAGAATTATTTAAAATTAAAGAGAGAGAAAGAAAAAAGATTTGTATAGGATGGCACATTTGAAGGTAATAATGGATAAGACTACATATTGAGAAAGTTTTCGTAATAGAAGTCCTTTCAGTTTGAATTTGAGTCGCATGAAACCCCTTTAGTGCAGTTGTTTTAATGGCCACACATTTCGAATTATTACAAGAGATTTGTGTTTTTCCTTTAATTGACGTAGTTACCAACTAACGCAGCCCATAATGATAATGTTTACTACATTTGTGGTTACACGTTGCGTTACCTTCTGGACTGACAAGAAAACTTTTACTCTCCCCAGTTTTTTAACCATCTTTTGTGGCAATATACAAGAGAATAACAGTACTTTTTTTCTTCATACAAGTTAACACATTAACGAAAGTTGTCGTCCAAAAATGTTGTCACTGAAAGTGCGTTAGTAGTAAGAACCTAAGAAAAGAAATATGTGATGCTGGCAGCCTTATAAACTAATATGTTTGACTAATAAGAAATGGAGAAAATGGAAATTGTAAACTCGGCAAAAAAGGGCAAGGATACCCTTTCTGGTTATTAACGAATGTCTTCCCACCATCATCAAGAACTTCGAATCTATTTGATAAATTCACTATTTGGTGAGTTCGCACAAAACTCTAGCACGTAAACAAATATAGAATTGTGTTCTAACGAAAGTGTTTTAGATTTGCATAAGCATCAACACCATTTGTGTGAAATGTTTTTCTTTTGCTAAAATCTTTTAAATTTTGTGTACCTAGTTTTTCATTTCATTCTCTGAATATTTGCTGTTTTTATACTATTTTTTGAGATTTTGTTGTATATTTTTATACTTGCCTGTTTTACGTTCCTTGTTATGGTTTTTTGCAGAAAACAAGTTCTGGTTACAAAAAAAATATAAAATCTAGGTACATCATGCATATACACACGTAAATAACTTACATCACTACTTGCATGTTGAGAGTCGAAAGCCAAATGAAGAAAAATTTACGCGTGTCAAGTTTTTGAATGCTTACTTTGGACAAGAGGCATGAAGAAAGAAACCGTCAGAAATCAAATGCATTAGGAAGTGCTAGGACGACCTTTTTATGCCACTAATTAAAGTTTCTACCTTTCTTTGGCAGATACATTTAATAAGTGAATTAAGTGGGTACTTAATGTGCCTAGTTCGAAAAATAATATTACTATTAATATCAATTTATATAATACATTGCGGTTCTGCAATATAGTGCAATATTCTTTGTATCCTACACCATTTGTGGTACAGGGTATATTAACTTCGTGCGATCGTTTGTAACACGCAGAACGGCTTAAGATGAACTAACTTTTTATTATACCGATCGATTCAGAATCAGTATCTGATTTGTTCTAAACCTGTCTGTCCATCTGTCTCTCCATGTAAATTTGTGTTCAAGCTGCAGATCGCAATTTTTGAGATATTTTGATAAAATTTGGTACAGTGACGTATTTTGGTCCAAGGACAAACATTCTTGAAAATGGTTCGGGTCGGTCACTCTGCGATCACTCTTCATATAATGCACTATTTCGAAAAGCCGCCGCATGGAAAAAAATTGCAATTTTCAAAATTTTTCGACAAAAGTAGCTAAGTAGAAGTATTTGGGCATTTTAAATTGATATAAAAACTTTGGACCGGCTGGGGTAATTTTTGAACCTCCTCGTCCAACGAAAACTAAAGTTCACACGACAAAGAGGTATAATTTTCAATTCCTCACGGTGAAAATTATATCGTAAGAGTAATTTAAGGTAAAAAAATTAACTGTGCCAAATTTTGATCACCTCAGCCTATTTTTTGATTCCTACCCTAATAAGGATTTTCACGAAATTGATCTTTGGTAGAGCAGAAACGTCTAAGTTTTGGAAATTGGCCTGTATTATTGGAGTAATTTCATACAAAAATGAACTCTACAAAATTTGGAATATCTACACCTATTTTTGTATCCTGCCCTATGTAAGAATTGAACTTGTACCACATTAGGTTGCGTTTTGGGCACACTTCCCCAGATATACGCACATGAAAAATATGCCTTTATATAGATATATATAAAGGGTATAATTTTTGTATTCTATAATAAAAATAAGAATTGTGTTAGACAGTGTGGTGGTATTTAACAATCAACCTTGCTCGATTATAATGTTCTTACTTGTTTATATGCAGTTAGATTATTGGTAGTTCGTTGAATTTTAACTTTTCATAGCATATGTTTTGTTGATCGCTGATTTATTTTATTTATTTATTTACTTACACATGAATCTCATCCAAAAATGAATTCAATTGACTCTTATAAAGAAATCTTATCCCAATTATTATTAAAACTAGTATAAAGTATTTAAGGACATCTAGAGGAAAAAAATCACAAACAATAAAATAATAAATAATTGGTGAATAAATAAAAAAGGTAGAAAGAAAAAAGCATGTACTCAGCTACCATAGAGGCACACCCAAAACTGGTACAGATCCAAGTTGCATGTGAACCCCTGAACCATTGTAAACATCCAAAAGCTTAGCAACCAATAACAGTAAGAACACCAGTTAATTTTCGAATTGTAATGACATTTAAGATTGCAAGTTAGTTTTACGCAAACCGCGCATATTGAGTATCGTTGTTTTGACAGACTTCAAAGAGTCCGATATTGACATTAAGTGATAGACATCATTTAGGTTTCTGGAAACAACTCTGAAAGGGTTAGTAAACACTTCGTAATTACATTGGATTCAGATGAATGAAAATAAAATGAGAATAGGGATTAGGGACGTTAAAGTTTATCTCACCAAGCAATGTGGACGAATCGACAGTACCATCAATTAGTTTAACTCATTTTTATCCTTTATAATTAATTATTCTTTAAATGCGTGTAAAACGATAAAGCAATAACATAAAAAGAAATTTAAAAATTTCTTCGCACAAAGTAAAACATTACGACCACAGTGTGCGCGCAGAGTCGCAAACTTGATAATGATTATGATTCTAGAATATTACAATGCAATCTTCTTTATTTCTGCTATAACTATATATTGTGAGGAACCAAAGTCGCCTCTGATATTGGCCTCACAGATTCTTCGTCTCTGAAGGGGAGTGCTAGAGTAAGTTAAGTTAAGAGAGTTAGAATCAGAGTAAGTTAGGCTAAGAATAGTTTGCTTAAGCCGAGGTTTAGTCAAGTTGGTAAGTGAGAGTAAAGTAAGTGAGAGATGAGTTGGACGCGGAGTGGAAGTTGCCGTGTTGTCCCGGTTGTCGCGGTTACAATAATGGTGGTGCTAGGCCTTTAGATAAAGAAAAAGGACTTATCTTTCATACAGAAAAGGAAAATTGTAAGTGTAAAAGAAGAAATCCGGAAATCTATTTTTCTAAGAAAAGAATACTTTGAAGAAATTTCTTGTGAAAAGAAACCTGGAGCCGTTTAGCTACCCAAGCACCAGGTTTTGGCAAAAATAGCCCTCGCAGTGTATATGTTGTTTCATTCCGTGAAGGCAATACCCCGAAGACAAGCGTTTAAGTTAATGGTTAAATGAAGTCTTGCTACGTAAAATGAAGAAAGTTAGGAGGCGAAGTAAATCAATACACAAAATGACGGGGAATGTAACAGTCTCTGCTCACGATAGTGAAAGTTATTATCTTCGGTAGAAGTGATTAATATTGACCGCGTTATGGCAGGTATACTCTTGTAATAAAATTTCTAAAGCTGCAGATATCTCAATTCATCTTTTCAAGACAAAATTGTCTTGCTGGAAGTTGTAAATGAGTACCGAATCAGTTCTCATCAAAAGCAATTTCAAAGTAATTTGATAAAGGCTTGAGAAAGATTCTAGAGGTCTTTGCAGTATTAAGAACAGCATAGTAAAGTGAACTCAGTTCAGATTCGAACTTGCTAGATTGGTATTCAAAAATACTGTCCACACACGCATATTCCCATATATCATCTTACTCCAGAAAAACGAACTCGTAGTTTTGAACACTACGTGCTACTTTTCTTACTTACAGCAAATGAGAATTAACTTTAGAAGGAACCTGAAAAGTTTTTGTGCATTCGTGAAAACCAAGAGAAAAATATATAATGTGTTTATCTTAGTATGAAATGTAAACAATGTTTTAGAAGAAAGATGTTTATGTGCTGCGTTTAAGTAAACGTTGACAAAATAAACATGTGAATATTGCGGAGGGTCAAGCGTATCAGTGAGTTAATGAATTTTCTGTTCTAAGAATTTGTTTAATTATATATTTTAAAAATTTTATGAAAAAATTTATTTAAATAACGTGATTTTGCAACTAATTGCGAATGGCAAAAAGGGCTACGAATTATTTAAAGTTCTGCGACTCAATTTTATTTTAAAAAGTTATTTGTTCAATGTCATTTGTTTAAAAAGTTATTGTTAACTAGTCGAATATAAAGTTTGTACTTTTTTACCAAATAAAAAAAAAACCATAAAGTGCAAATAAAAACTATTCAACATCATCATGTACATAAGAATGCTTTTGTTTTAATGTATTTAAAAGAAGACCATAATTGGCTTAAAAAGTCTTGAAGTACCGCAGTCTATTGATATCTGTTTTCTTGTGTTGATCAGCGCAACGGCGATTGTGTGTGAACCTCCCACATAAAATTTACTGTGGCAGTCTAGTAGAGCCTCCCTATGAATACTTGTGACAATATTATAATTTTTGTCTAATTAAGTTGGCTTTAGATTGTGAATAAATCTGAAATGAAAATTCAGGGCTTATGTCACATGTCATCGGAGTGATATTGTATCTACGATTTCTTGGTCTTGTGAGTATTTGCACTCTTTTCAGAAGACAACAGAAATAAGTTTCTCTTGCCTACTCTTTTCCGGTCATATTTTTCCATTAAAGCTGGGTCTCCCAGTTTGGTGTTTAATTTATTGGTGTATCCTTCTTGTAAATCCTTTTAGCTTAATTCCATTGTTCTTAATACGAAATTTCCACTTTCTCTGTTATGAATATTTTAGATTCTTTTTTATTTTATTTAAGTAATTGTGTGATTGTATATCGGTTTTTGATCTAATAACTTCTCGTTAGGCATATGTAGTTTTCAATGCATAATTTCGGGTTTTCTCGACATAAAATCTAAACAGCGCGATCGCGCTGCTTGGGATTTTTCGACAGTGTTTTTTCAAAACCGTCTGGTACTCAAACGGTTAAAAAACTGACCATATAGATTTGTATTGACGTACATGCCAACAATAACCAAATATCAACAACAAATATTTCCGTCTCTGTTCTTCATAAAGCACTCCAATAATGGTTTATTTAGTTTTAATGAAAGCGAAAATTAATGTTTTTTACGAATGTCAACTATAACATATTTAAAATGTTTTATTTACAGACATAACTACGAAGTAGAATAATTATAATTAGAAAATATAGAACACACTTATATACCAGAATAAGTTTTCTGAAAGAGAAAACACGAAAATGGAAAAAACAAAACATACACAAGCTCTTTAATATTTATTAACTTCGTTTCGCACCTGGTGCATGTTTAGATCATCACCAACGCAGTCATTTTCAGAAGTTTTTTCTAATTTATAGGAGCAAATTATAAGTTAAAAAATTTATAAAGAAAACTCGAATTATTACCTAACAAAATCTCACTATTATTAATTTAAAAAAATCAAAAGCTAATCACCCCAAAAGAAAATCATTTTCAACATCATAATTATAAAACAAAGTGCCCTACATTTTTTTTACGATATTTTCACTACTACTAACTACTGAGGGGAAGCAAGTCTCGTCTTTTGATATCAGATAAGTAAATGTAATTATAGTGACCAATTGTATTGATATAATCACTTGGCAAGATACTAAACTTAGTCATATTCGAGAAAAGCATACTATATCGTAGCTGGTTAGGTTTACATAACGATTGAAGCCGACAATTGACGATTAGAATGCAAGCTCTAAAACCGCGAAGCCGTTGTAAGACTTGTCATACGACAACTACGTCTGCAATGTCACAAAAATCATGATGTTTTTTTTCCATTTCAGTCAATATCTGAAAAGATCTGCCATATGTCATTGTAATGATTGTCTTACGCTGGTAATTGAAAAATGACGAGAAATTTAATCTGTTGAAAGTCGCTGCATATTGGAAAAGGCCATAGCCTTAGGAGATGTGTGAAACAGCCAAGAACATTTTAACAATAACCGTAAACTTGATGCTCTTATTGCTTGCTGAAGGTGGGCAAATAAATCTCTATGTATAATAAAAAGAAAAGCGAAACGTATTAAAGTTATCTTCCCTTTCCAAGAAAAAATGTTTTCGGAAACGGTAGTCATATTGGCAATAGGGCAAGACGAAACCACTACCCTCCTCATACCTTCATGTCTTCATTAGTAAAAAATTTTAGTTTTAATTCACTGAGTATGCAGACCAAATCTCAGCAATAAATTACAAACCAAATTCAGTAAATGTACCAGACTGCTTCAGTTTTAATGACACCTCAAAACCTCATTGAAGGTAACTTAGGCCTACCCATTTCCGAAAGAAAAATATCTCTGACGCATTTTAATTGCACTCGTTATGTGTTGTTTGTAAAAGTCCGAACCACCCCTGAAACGTTTGTGAATTCGGTAAAACTGTGTTGGATAGAAAAGCGTTATGACTGTTCATTATTTGTGTGTAGTTGGTAGTCCGATTTGACATATAAAAGGTAAAATTCTTAAAGTAATATAACTTTATTCTCCGTAAGTGTTCAGTTGATAAACTGAGACAACTTTTAAATATTAAGTTCTTTATACGGCAAGTTTCAACTTCTACGCAGACTGTGGTTTTTGCATGTGATACGCACAGGGGCCTACATGCAATTCAGAATAAAGATAAACAAAATATATTTATTCAAGAGTATATTTACTTACAATTTATTTTTTTAAAGCCTTTGCAAATGATTATAATTTTTCATACTGGAAATTCAGCAAAAGCACATGCAAGTAATCTGGAAACTATTCAAAACTTCATATATCCGATATGTTGATTCAAATCACACTTATTCATATTTGGGTCCAACCAAGGTTATTATCCTTATATTATTATTCTCTACAATTTTTCGTTATTTTGTGCAACGGTTTAGCAGCGTTTGAGTAATATGTATATTAGGTTGGTCCAACTAGGAAGCATTCGTTAGAACACTACTTGCTAAATCGCAACTTGACATGCTTTCACAATTACTTATATTACTATGCGACGACTGTAATTGAGACAATCTTTACGTTGTTTTCGTGAAAACTTGCATAGATCCACACAATCCACTTATGTTGCAGTAAAATCGTCGCACTCTACCATTAAACCTTTAAGGAAATCGAAAGAAATAATTGCCTTTCTTTCACAAAAGGTCACGAGAATTGAAGTTTTCCATTCCAATACTCGCCAATGACGCAAACATTAACATTTTTAAAGCATCTTTCTCTGTCTATAAACGTCTAGGTTAAGTGATGTTTTTAGCGTAAGCTGTCTGAATTCCTAAGTTTATAAAACTAAAAACGTCGACTTTGCTTTTTTTTTATCGTCATAAGTTTTTCTTTGTTCTACCATTGGAACGCTAATTAACTGGTCTGCAAATTTATCGCAAATAAATGTGAACGAATGATTTTTAATAATTAAGAATAAACGAAATTGAATCGACCTTATTGTAGTTGGCGATAAGCTATTTTAAGATTCAAGGTTATACCAGCTAGGTTATGGATCACAGAGCCTTTATTAAATAAAGAATGGCAGAATGTCACAATGACTTTCGCCATGCTAATTTCTCGAAAACTATTTCTTTTTATTGCTTAGAGAAAAATTTTTTTAGGCTGCTATAATAATTCTGCAAATATTTCTCAATCGCAGTATGCTCCTGATACACTCCCTTATTTGAGTATGTAATAACTGTATGTCCGATGCACTGTGTAATTTTTGCGAGAAAGAGGGGGAAGGTAAAAATAATGCCGGTAATAGCGATTTTTTGCATACGCTACATTGAAAAAATTTTTTATGGGATGAGTCATACATGTTTGTAGGATGAGTCACGCCTTTTCTGGATTTGGGGTAAAAAAGGCGCGGATCCGCCTATCCGAAAGGCTGGTTCACGCCTCTTTTGGTGTTTGCACCTACCCGAAGGCGCCCGTATGTGACCCGAATGACATTCGTGTGAGTTTTTTGCACCCGGAGTTCGAAATGGGTGTTCGTGTTGGGGTTTTCGACCGTGTTGTTGTGGTGGTATTGCAAAACTATGTTGAACACTAAGTATACCCTACCGGCGTATGTAGTTACTTTTGCTGCGTCTTGTGCTTTGTGAATTTTTTGCGGTTTTGCGGTTTTTTTAATTCATTCACTGACCAATGCATGCAGACGTAAATCGCGGCATATCTGGAGCGGCAGATAATGCGAAATTTGGATCGGCTGCTAAATTTTAGATTTAGATTTAAACTAAGAGTAATTGATGTAGTTAGCGCATTCGCGCAATATAAGATAATGTGTGTACGAAGCGTTTTTATATGGTTTAGTAGAGTTAAGCAATAATTAATTTGCTACTATATAAATTATTATATTAATATATGAAAAATTAAAAAAACAAAATAAACGGTCTTTTTATTATTTTCTTATATTTTACATTAAAATTCCAGGTGTTTTATTTTGTTTATTAACTCAATTTTGTTTATAACATCAATTAAACATGTCTAAGTGGTTGTAGTATAAGGAAAAAACCGTGTCTTTTTTATGTTTCAGGTTTTTTAGCTAAAAAAAAAAAAATAAATAAATATAAAAAATAATATATATATTGCCATAAGAGCTGAATGTGGAAACCTGGCATTTTTTTGATTTCTTAGAGAGGGTAAATCGAATAAGCTAATATAAACTGATTTTTGGTATTTTGCGTTGAAAATGAATTTAAAATAACAGTTGACTTATAAATTTCGTGTGGTAAGTATTTGACTACAGTAAGTTTGGACGACATAGATTCATTTT
>NW_024003454.1:0-9714 GCF_014805625.2 Glossina fuscipes | reverse complement strand
AGAAAGATTGTTGATATACATAATGAAAAGGAGAGGGCGTAAAGCGAAACTCTGTGGTATCACAGAGAGTAAGCGAAAAATTCCAGAATAAGTACTATTAATATCGGCAAATCTACGAGTTAAGTATGACTTGATAAGTTTATAGGCAGGTTTAGATACCTTAAGTAGCCTATCAAACTTTCGAATTAATACACAACAACTAATGGAATTAAAGGCTTTAATAAAGTCTAGATACATTAAGAGCGTTAAAAAGCTCTCATTAGCATTGTTTCTAATAGTATCAGTTGAATTCAGTTATAAGCAAGCGGTATTATATGTATGCCCACAATGCAAGGCGTATAGAGAGGGTGAAACGATATTATAAATAGAAAATCTGATCTATGTTCAATATGTTCAATAAGCTTCGACAATGTAGAGAGAAGGGAGATTGGCCTCAGATCGTCGAAGGTAGCAGTTTTAGCTTTCGGAATAGAAACAACTAGGTCAATTTTCCAAGCCACGGGAACTCAATTCGAAACAGAATGAATATGAAATATTAGTAGGCGACAAATGTATGGGAAAATTAAGTTAAATAAACAAAATGGGGATTCCATCATTTCCAATAGATTTAGATATGACTCTGTTCAAGGCCAAACACAGGTCATCGTCAGATATGCATCTAACTGAAAAAGTGCCGCCAAGAATGCCAGATGTAAGTGGGTCAGTATTATCAGTCTCAGGTGTGAGCGACATTAGCAAAAGAGCTATTAACGGCACAGACATCAAAGTTATGTCAGGAGGCATTATCCTCATAATAACCACGATTTGTCGATACTTTCAACAAAGCCGATGGGTCAATTTCAGAAAATAATGTGACAAACTATTTAATCCTTTCCTTGCGAATGATTTTTTTGCTCTGTTAAGAAAGCGACGATGGAGTTTTCAGTTGTCATCGAATGCATATCATTGATAAGTTCAATATGCCAGATCTCTTAAGAATCTTGCAAACTGATTACGACTTGACTTCATCCAAGTTTCAATTCCATAAGGGATTGTCTCTCTCACAAGCGGGACTAAGATACCATCGTGAGTCAATATTAGCAGATCTAAGGAAGAAAGGTAAGTCAAAACAGACCATACCCGTATAGAGCCCAACCAAATCAATGTTTCTAAAGCGTCTGTGTTGAAAGTACGGCGTCACGATTAATCGGCTAGTATGAAGGGTAGCAATAATTAAAGCATGGTGGGATATGGAAGGGTATTCCACCTGATCACAATCATTAATCATAGTGATTACTCACCAACCAAAAGCCAAACGACGAAGTGGTTTGATGTACAACACTAAAGTGTGTTGGCTTAGAATTATAGAATATGGATAACAAGTACTTAAAACATAGCGATTTCGTAAGGTTCCAATTCAAGTCACCCACAATAATAATTCTAGAATAAAAATAAGTCGAAGTATTTAATTTCGAAGGAGGCAAGGTCCAGAGTTTAGCAACTCTGCGCCCGGGTTTTAGTCGTGCTTTTTTACTTTGCGCCCACAAACTTTGTAATTCTCCTTTTATTTTGTGTTTTAAACAGTTGTAAGGCTTGAACAATTATAAAATTATTCTTGCTTTCTAAATGTCTGCATTGGTTTTCATCATTTACAGTTTTCTCTTTGATTATTGTGTTTTTAACAGTGTGAACCTTGCATTGAATGCATGTGAAAAACGTTTGTGCTTTTTCTCTCTCCATAAATTCTATTTTGTCTGTTACCTTTCAACATGGGTTGGTTATTTACACCGAACTAAAACTGGCCTCAAATCTGATTGGTTCATAAGTTGCTGGCTTTGTGAACGGGAATTACTGGTTGTGCTGCATACGTAGTCTTGGATCCATCAAAAGGATCACGTTGGTCATGTCCCGCATGTAGGAATCGGGACATAGATTTATGAAACCAGTAAGGATCTCGTAACATTGTGCGGAAATATGAAAAAATGAAAACGATGCTCAATAAGTGTCGCTGCATAGACCACTCATCGTCTTCTCCGAAATGTAAAAGACCTACCTATGGCGTAGCTTGCGGTCATCACCTCCCGATTCGCATATATCTGCCCATGTTGGCTTACCCACCCTCTTACTAGCATCGCTGACACTTGTAGATCTGTCATCGTCAAAGTCGGTAAATGTATCCAGTAGTGCTGCACGCTTGCCTGCAAATAACATCAATGTCGTTCCCATTGAAAGCTTAGCCGATAAGAGTATTAATTCGAGCAGCCATCTTCGTATTAGGTAAGCTGATGTGGCAAGGACGTCCCCTCCCAATAGTTTCCTTCGACCCAAGCCTCAGAAAAATATAATATAAACAAATATTCGCCTCCCCCTGCTCATGTAGTGCAGCTGCAAAGCCGCAAGTTGCGTAAACACGAAAAACAACTCCTTCTACTCTTTCCCGATCTCAAAATTCTCAACCCCGGCTTCAAAAACTAATGCTTCTAATACGAATGCTGTCTCCTTGACAGAAGTTCAACCTCGGAAAGCAATATTTGTGTCAAGTCTGAGACCGTATACCTCAAGTGATAAGATAAAAAGTGATCTTGCTCTAGAAGCCTCAACTATTAAACATAATCGTGATAGCATTTTTAAATTGTTTCTATCTCAATTTACAGCTATTTCTTTCTTCAATATTTTAGTTCCAACGGAAAATACTGATATTTTTTTAAACAAATCTTTGTGGCCACTGCTGTCCTTAATAAAGGAATTCAATCCACGGGATAGGACCTATTCTATAGTGTCTCCATCTGCATAAAACTGAATATTTCCTCAGTCCCAGTAACTATCATTTACCAAAATGTTGGGGGTCTTAACTCAAAGCTCGGTCCACTACTCTATGAACAGAGTTGTGCTGTTTGACTTTCTCTGAAATTTGGTTGAAGCCTATTTTGCATTTGTCGGAACTTTTTCCCAACACTTTCCATGAATTCAGAAAAGACCAATTATATATTATTTGTAATAGTGTTTTATTTGCCTTATCAGTTGATTTTCCGTCCTACTCATTTGAATTTCCAACCTCTCCTGACGTCGAATTTATTGCCACTTGTGGGAAAATTAGTGATAAACATTTATATATAACTTCTTCCTACGTTCATGCAAACAAGGATATTTACACATATAAGATATAAACTGCACTTATTCGTGGTGTTGCCGAAGCGTCGAAACCTGCTAATATGATCATAGTGTTGGTGACTTTTATTTACCGTAAGAGCCTTGATCTAATAACTCAGGCTGTATTGTCCCCACTTCAACATCTGAGCTACTGTATTTTTCAATAAGTTATTTAACAGAAACTTACTTCAATACAATCATGCTCCTAATTGTAATGGCAGACCGCTAGATCCTTGCTTTGTTCATTTCTCAGAGATAGTTGTAAGTCGCTATACACCTTTTAGTTTATCTGAGGATCCGTATCAGCCAGCAATTTATTTGTTCTCTCCTTACGAGCAACATTTAAATAACACTAATAATTTAAATAATCTCTCGCGCTTCATAGGGTAAAAATCTCGCTTCTTAGTAATCCTAAATATTGTTATAAATTTGTCAACTAAAGAAAAAATATCCACGTATCCCTCCTCCGTCTCTCCTAATGACTACGAACAATTCATGTAAGACACTCAATTTGGTTATACTTCTATGGTTCTCGCCCAGCTGTCTGCTTTCACCTTTGTGAATTGAAATAAGGAAGTTATTCTTTTAACACCAAGGAAAAATGCACGTTTTCAAAGAAAGATTAAAAATACTTGAGATCACACCACTTAATTTTTGAGAGCGCGGCTTACGTATACATGATGGAATGCTATCAGGCCCAGGCGCAAAACTATGTTTGAGTGAACTTAAACCTTGTAATACGTTTTTATCCGGAATTTGATTTTCCCTTTCAAGCCCTACATTTTTCCATTTCAGCATGGCTTCCTAAAAGGAAGATTATATCTTACGAACCTCGCAGAGTTTACTTGCAATGTTTGCCAGGGGTTTCTCTAGTGGCTCTCGCATGAATTCATTAAAAACTATCAAATCAACACTCCCTCCGGCCGTTGCCTATGTCATATATAGATAACCTTCTAATCTCGATATCTTCGTAAGATTTGAAAATCGAAGTACACTTTATATCTTACTACATCATTATTATCGGTTGCCAAGCTTTTGTATGTTTCTAATGACTTATGTGTTCATACCTAACCAGTACGTCGGTGTGCCACTGTGCTAGATATGTATATGCTTTTCCTTTCTCTTTTTTTTATATTCTTACTTTTTTACTTTCTTTAAATACTTGTAATCATTAGTAAGAACATTCACCGTCTCGTCTGTTAATTTATGTTAACTGAATTTCATGTATAAATAAAAAAAAATAAAGATATTGTTAGTAAATAACAACAAAAAAAAAGTGAAATGTTATGTTAACAAATTCTAAAAAAAGTAAGAGTGAAATACGCCGATTACGCAAAAAGTGAAAATGAATGAAATGTTTCTCCTCTAAGACGAGCATATAGCATAACCTAACATTAACAATAATTCACCATAAATAGTCGATGGCTGGTGTAAAAACTAATTGCTACACAACCACAGTTCCAAAGCTATGTACAAATAAATGCGACAATCAAATATATTGCACCATGTCGGACATCCTAAAACAAATTTCGATTCATATATTTGAGTTATAAAAAGGGGTAGATAAGCTAAAAAAACAGTGGTTTGGCAATGACAATATGCCAAAAATCAAAAATTCCGGGCTATGTTTACCACGTTCTCAAACTCAAGGGGTCTATAACCAAAATGAAAGGCAACACATTTGTGTATAAATGAACTCCAAAATTAAAAACATTAACGTTTAACTTCATAATCAAAAAAAATTAGCAACGCAACAGTTCTAAAACGACATCTGTCTGTCTGAAAAAGTAAACCAATTCTGATGAGATGTGCGCCTCACTGCGCGTCATTTTGATGTTACATACGTTGTCTTTTTATCTGAGCCTTCTTTGACTTTCCGATCCCACTTTGGACGCCACTTTTAATTAACATACGAAGTCTATTAATCTAAACACATGTTGCTCCCTGTCGCTTAATTAAAAAACTGTATATGTTAATACAGTCAAAAAGTTCGGAAGCTGTAAACGGATGGACGTATCGCTGTTGAGCTAGCTCCATTCACTGCACTTATTTTGTATGTTCCATTTCTTCATGTTTTATCCTTGAATAGATTTGATGTGTTTCTTTTTTTCATAGTAGAAATATGTTCCACAAAAATTTTTGGCAGCCTGTTATCCAAAATGGCGAATCTGCGGAAAATTTGCGTTTTTTATGTTTAGTATGATAGCAGGCTTGCTATCCAGAACTACGTTCTCAATTACCGATCTTTCGTTTTTATCAAAAAAACTAGCAGTTGTTAGCCTTAAGTTCTATTATCAAAAACTACATTATAGAAATATTTTCGATTACTTTTATTAAAGGCAAATATGAGTTTTTTCACTAATTTTCTTTGCTCTTATTAATTATAGCTTTATCATTAATAAACATTTTTAACAGTTAATTCATTCGATCCCTTTTACATGTGCCATTTTTGTAACTGCATGCTGACATATAATTCGTTCCATGTCACGTATTTCCATAATATCAGTTTTCAAACGTTGTTTTACAATTTCTCTCCAGATGTTTTCTCTATGGCAGTTGTTATCGATTCCCATTCTTTGAAGAGATGAGTCATTAATACGCAGCAAAGCCCGACCTGTAATTTCATTCTACCATACCATGTTAATGAAAGAAAAAGAACAAATAATAAAAATCAAATTATATTCGGATTAATCAGCTACTACTACTAACCTACATGCTTATACCTAATCTAAGTCCTCTATTGGCATGGAGCCTTGTATTTACCTACTGATTTCATCAACCATTCAACAATTTCGACAATTGACCTTAAAATTCATTGAAACTTGTTGCTTTTGTCTTACTCCCGTTGATAAAGTAAATGTATTCGTTAAATGAGCAGTAATTTATTGATTGTTACGAACTATCATGTTTCTTACTTTCTTTTCCTCACCATTTATCTAAATCTGATTGACTATATCCAGAAGAAACTACAATATTGGCCTCGTTGTAAGTAGCAGCTCCTTGGTTAACTTGTCTTATCGTAAAAGCCCTGGTCTTTTGACGACTGCGCACATTAACTGCCAAAGAATGAGTTCTTGTCAATATTCTACTAAGTTTAACGAATTTAAAAATATTGTGGCTGGTAACTTTAGCTTTACGAAATCTCATGTGAACCGGTGACTATCGCCGTGATTATTGTATTTTTTCTGGGAGAAAATTGATTATCGCCAAGAGCCTAATCATGTACTAGTATTGCCAATTTTTTGTTTTGTTTGTTTGCGCAAACAAACTACATATAGTAAACAATAACAAGTATGTAATATAAAATGAAGGGAAAGTTATGTAGAATTTATGTTAGGCTGTAAAACGATAAATGAATTTGAATATTGAAATGATTATAATCCATTCACAAGAAATCGATATTTAATTTTCAATCAAAATAGGGAGTAATAGTTTCAATATTTATTAATTCTTATGTAAATTTTTGTGCGAGTTACAACTCAAAAAATTATTTATACTTTTGAGATTTTTATAATATTTATAAATTTCGTGCCAGCAATCCTCTATCTTCCGCACTCAACTGGCTCAATTAGTGTACCTCCACACAAATACGAACATAACTCCAGCTTCTTTGGGCTGTTGCTGCTCCTTCGCTCTTCCTGTAGATTAGCCCAGCGGCGTGGAGATATGTTCGATTTTTGAAATACTATATACTGCAATACTAACATATATACATACCAATGTATCTTTCAGAACTGCTCATCGCCTTGGAATCGATTTCCTGGTATTTCTTTTATGCCAAGGCCAAGGCTCTAGGGCGTATTCATTACCACATGAAAAAAGATGAGTTTTTGGCGGTTTAATTTTTTTTTATTTACCTCTTACTGACCATTGCTATCATGTCTAATCCAACGGGTTTTTAGATAAACTCCTCGACAACACTAACTCAACACATGGAAATCATGGTAAGATCCGAGAAATTTGAAATTGACTGCCATGATTTTCATTTCATGATCGCAAATCTAAAAAGAAATATTTATATTTATGTAAATCAAGAGTAGTTTATAGTACACTACTATTCAATATACTTACTGCCATGCCGATTAGAATGTGTTTCCCTTTCCGCTTACTAAAAGCTGCTTTGTTTTCCGCTTAAAAGTTTTGTTCCCAAGCCTTGCAGCAGCTCTGATAAAGCAATTGATGAGGGGCTTTCTGCAACACTCACGGTATGGTCGCAAACGGCCAGCCAATGGTGACCTCTGGTCGCCAACAGTCATGGCTAACCTCAACACTGATAGTGTTTATGTTTCTCACTCTTCTCATACCGCCACTCATCCTAATTTTTCCCAAGACGTAATCAAAAGTTTTGGAAACGCAAAAATTCTGCATAAATCTACACACAACAATATAATGCATATTTATACGTCGTTCACAAATGTTAGGAACAATTTACCTACTCGTTTTGAGGTACCGACATACTTGTGCGTCGCGGCTCTCATTTTCTTCTTCAATGAACTAGCATAAAAGGAATTTATGCTTCTTTGTGTTAATCGCTATTTAAAAAGCAAGTAAAAATATTATAGTCGGACAAATCCGACCATTAAATACCCCACATCACATTATCTTACACAATTCTTATTTTTATTATAGAGCACAAAAGTTATGACTTGTTTCTAACTAAAGGTATATCTTTCACGTGCGTATTTCTGAAATAATTTTTTTTGAAGTCTAATTTTGTAGAACTTTAATCTTTACGTAGGGCACGATCCACAAATAGACGTAGATGGTCCAAATTTTGTAGAGTTTATTTTTGTATGAAATTACTATTATGGGTCAATTTTCACCACCATATATTAAAACATGGACTTGTCCGTTCTACAAAGAATCAGTTTTCGCGAAAATAGTTGTTAGGATGGGATCCTACATATAGGTCGAGATGGTCTAAATTTGCTAAAGTTAATTTTGTTATGCCAAATTACTATTATGATATAATTTTCATCGTGAAGCATTGAAAATTAGACTTTTTTGTCGTATAAACTTCAGTTTTCGCTATATGAGATGGTGTTCAAAAATGGCCCCAGCCCGTCCAAAGTTTTCATACTATTTTAGAATGCAGATGTGCTACTATTTAGGCGCTTTTGTTAAGAAATTTTGAAAATTACGATTTCTTTCTGAATAACATATCAGAATAAAGCTTTATACGGGGAGTTATCGCATTTCCAATAGCATTCGCCCTTGGACCAAAACACGTCAAATTTCATTAAAATACCTCAAAAATTTCGATCTGTAGCTTGAACATAAATTTTCATGGACGGATAGGCTTAGATCAGTTCAGATTATGAGTGTGAATCGATCGGTATAATTAAAGTTGGATACACCTTAAGCCTTTCTACATACGACCGCACTAAGTTAATGTTCCCTATACCATTAGTGGTGTAGAGTATAAAAATTATACTTGCCTTTACCAAATGTTTTCTTTTCTCTCTCTTCACAATACACAAATTTAATTATGCACACGTTTTATTACATGAATATCGTCAAGTCGACTTGTGTTCAGTGTAGTGCGTGTTTTCTTTTCGTCTGCGTTTTTTCAATTGTTTCGGTGTTTTCGGTGTTTTTTTGTGTATTTAACTTCTGTCTTTTCAGTGTTATTGCTAAAACTGGTTAACGCGGATATCGCGTATGTGCTTTTGTTTCGTCTACATATAATAAAAAATAGAAAACAAAAAAACAAAATAAAAAAAATTGAAAACATTTGACACTTTTCTTTAGTAGTTCCCAACCTTCTTCCACAGTTCCCAAACATTTTCAAGTGAGTGGTTATTTGACAATTAATAAGCAATAGACAACAATAAGGCATAATGGCCCCGGGGCCGCCAGACAAAAACTCCAATAGATTTTATCTATTAAGTGATACATCCCCCCAACGAAAAAAAAGTAAAAATTCAGATTTTCCGGTGTTGCCGATCAGCGATATAACCCCTATTGATAAAAAATATATTGTTATTTCTTCAACCGATGCTCGAATAACAATTTCCCAAATTAGCCCTTTTGCTATAAAAAAAGCTCTAGATAGCATTATAACATACATCGACTCCATCTCGATTCTACGCAATGGGAATTTACTGGTCCTCGCTGGGAACCCGCGCGCAACCGAAAAACTCATAAAGGCCAAATCTTTAGCTAATCTAAGTGCTATTTCAGCTAAACTACATGAGAAACTTAACACGGTTCGAGGCGTAATTTATGCCCCTTGCTTAAAGCATGTGCCGGAAGATGAAATTGTTCGCGAAATGGGCATTCAAGGAGTGACTGAAGTATATAAATTAACCAAACTGAATGATAACGGAAAAACACGCTCTCCTACAGGAAGGATTATTTTAACTTTTGATCGCTATCGATTACCGCGAACAGTTGATGTGGCGTGGTATAAATGTAAAGTAGAACTATACATCCCAAATCCTATGAGGTGTAAAAATTGGCAACGCCTGGGTCATACGGCAAAAAGATGCACTAATGCTGCATCTTGTGCTAACTGTGGTCATCCTCCACATACTGAAAGCTGTACCCGTAGTTTCTGCATAAATTGCAATGATCAACACTCAG
>NW_024003453.1:0-1671 GCF_014805625.2 Glossina fuscipes | reverse complement strand
TGTTTTCGCGCTTCTTTTGAAATGGAAGTCATAAAAACAAAAAAAAAAGTAAAGTAATTATACTTGGTCGTGACCGAATTTTATTTTCTGCCCACCAAATAATCGCGAATCGAGTAAAGACAATAAAAGGTGATAGAACTACCGAGCGGACGAGAGTAGTCGTTAGTTCGAGGTATTAGAATAAAGCAAAATTGCAAAGATCAACCTGAGGAAATTATAATAAAAGAATAAAAAACTTTTTAAAAAATTATTTACAACAATACTCGATATAAAACAAAATAAGAATCATCCTGAGGAAATTAGATTAAGCAAAAGAAACCACCAAGAGAATTACTGTGAATAAATAGAAAAGTTAAGACAAATCTTACAATGAATTTATAACAATAAACCATCCCGGTTATTAATTATTTACCGAGATATTTGTTCCAAAGAACAAAACAAAAGACATTTCTTGTGAAACAAAAACCTGGAGCCGTTGAGCTACCCCAGCACCAGGTTTTGGGCATAATAAATAGTTTCTATACTACGTATGTACGTTAAGGCTATCGATGTTGAAAAGACGAGAAAAGGAATAAAATTATAGATCATATTTAAAATACAAAAGAGAAAATATAGATACATACAAAAAAATATAGAAGGATAGATAGGAAGTAATGTAATGTTACAATTATAGAGTGCAGCAATATTGCCGATATTATCCATTACGAACATCCTGATATTAATGCAAATGGCATTGGTAATAGTGTAGTAGAGGTGAAGCAATTTTTTTTTCTCTCTCTTGTTGGTTTATTGAGCTTTTTTGATGCTATTTGTTTTAGGGGCTGCATCGTTACTTATAGCTACTTTATTCAGTGAACATTCATTTAACTTAGTCGGTTTTTGTTAACCTGCTGAATTAATATGGGGTGGTAGACGTAAAATCTAATGAGCGTGATATTAAACACAATTTCATCAAGGTGAAATTTTGGGAGATGACATATTGAAAATTACTTGTAGAAATTGTAACAACGGTGCCATATTATATTTATCGCAAAAGGTGTTAAGAGATAAGCGATCAAATTTGCTTTGTGGGACTAATCGAAGATTTTTCGTTATTCTTCGTTATTCTTCATGCGTTCGTTAGCATATTGAAGTTCCTTATACATTAATATTAACCACAATAATACGAAGGTTTCTTTATTTCTTTTTTCCGTATATTCCTGTTATAAGCATTTTGATCATGCTTTCACTTTTGACTTCATCTGTTTATTTTCTTATTACACTTTTCTTCTTACTATTTTTGTTGCGTTTATTTTTCTTTTTGTCGTGCCCATCGTTCTTCACATTTATGATTCATGTTGATTTTTGCATAAAATCAAGAATACAGACGTCGTTACGCAGCACATATTGTTCAAACGGAACTTAATAAGGTGAAAAATTTGCAATTGCACCGATTGCGCTACTCAAGACACAACTAATGACAGAAAGTTTTTCTTCCAGATCTCGTTGAGAGGGTTTAAAGGAAACTCTGATAGCTACTAGAATTGAGCGATTTTCTTCTTTGCTAATGTCAGTTTGCGAGGAATAAATAGCGGTAAAGTTGTGACGAACATCAAAATTTTGAACTGATTTGAATTGAAATTCATTGCCAGTCGAAATGGACTAAAGTACCGCAAAAATGTGAAACATTTG
>NW_024003451.1:0-1690 GCF_014805625.2 Glossina fuscipes | reverse complement strand
CAACTAAAACAGACAACCAGTTGCATCGTTAGACAGTTCTCCTTACTGCACCGTGCACATAAACACATATTGTGATAGCAAGATGAGAGTGAAACGTAGCGAAAAATTGGGACATACACTAAGGTATTGTTCAGAGCTTGACGACAATGTGTGCAAGAAATTAGAGAAAATTTAAAGTGGTGGAAAAATTAAATCAAATCTTTAAGGAGAATAATAATAATATATATGTGACATCTGCAAAAACCATTTTTAAATGGATCTGTAAAACTAATTTTATGACCTTGTTGGTTTAACTTCTGTAAGCTTTGGTTTTCTTTGGATTGACCTCGCTTTTGCACAGAAGTTTTCGCTACATGAAGTGCACATACAAAATGAAATTAAACTAAAAAAAACCAATTTTTTTTAAAACCACATGCTTTCAAAGATGTAAAACTTATTATCAAGTAATAAAAAAAATAGAGAGATTTATACTTCCACGGTAACGAAATATGAAATCAGAGTGATAACAATCTGCAGTAAAAAGTATGTATTTTGATATGTTTTGACATGCATGTAAGGTATATAAAGAATGATGGCATTGTTGTTGTTATTAGAATTAAGGATATTATAATAATGTTTAAAGTAAAGTAAATCCAATTTGCGATTAACTAAGTAGTAAGGGTTGACGACTGTAAGATTTTGCAACTTGAGTCGGCGACTTCTAATAAACGAATGTGTGACTCGGGCCACTTTTTAGGTCAAACTACTGCCACAAACAAATTTTGATCATAAAAAATTAACAATTAGGCTGTTTTAGAAAGTAAGGGTTTACATTCCCTCAGAATCTTTATATACGGTGGTATCCTAAAAGTAGTCCCACGTGGTCCAAATCGGTAAGGTTGATTTCTATCTAAATTTACTGTTATGAGAAAATTTTTGCCATGAAATATTGGGTTTGTAGTTTATATGCTTTTTATATTTTGTAGTTTAGCTTAGTTATCTAGCTGTCCATAAATAAAAAAAAAGAGCACGTTTTGTATTGTGGCCTATCCCATCGACAAGTAGGGTGGTTCAAGCAATTCTAATTGTCGTTATCTTACTAACGCTACTGATATAATCTAAGAGTGTGCATTAATTAGGATGAACGGACAGAAAAAAACAATCAGTAGATTACCTTCTCAGGCGTACTGATTTTCTCTGCACTCTGCCAAACTCGCTACCCAAGGGCATTAAGAGAAAATGTTACTGAGATTAATTACAACACATTTTTTTTTTTTTTTTGTTTTGAATATATAAATATGCATATGGTTAAATTGTTTTTATTCAAAAAAAGAAGAAAACAAAATTATCGCTCACCGGATGCATTTGTTGGCGATGGCTTGTTAATAAGTATTGAAATATTTAAAAAGACAAATGATTTAAACAGCTAAACACGCGAATAATTAATAATAATACTTTTTACTACTATGGAAGGATTTCTTATCCTTTTCTTGAGTTAGTTCCTTTCCTCTTCCCTATTCTTCTTTTTTAAAATAATATGGTGTAAGTTACCAATATTTAATCATATCATGTTGTTCGATTCTTTCGTTGATGTTTTTTATTTTCGATGTCTATTCCTTTTCTTCCTTCTTTGCTTGGGAAAATGAGTTTCGCTTGATTAGGATGGCTGGGATCCCTTTCACTATTTTCCCACCAAATGTTTCGCAGTGTG
>NW_024003450.1:0-2462 GCF_014805625.2 Glossina fuscipes | reverse complement strand
CGACTTTTCTCAACATAAACAAGTAAGAAATTTATATTTGCCTGCGGGTCCCCGTGCTTTTACTTGTTATCAGAAACAAGTGAATGGAATAAAATTTATCTTTCACCTTTTACTTCGTTAAAAGGTATTGTTAAGAATAATCAATTTACCACATCGTGAAGTGCACCCTAATAAATTTAGAGTTAACACATTGGGTCCTTCTACTCTCTAAATTCTTTTAGTTGATGCCTATCTCACTGATATTATTAAGAAAAAATTAATCGACCAGGTCGTAGTGTCTCCCATATTTATTTTAAAATTAATGCATTTTTGGGCAGGTAATATATCTTGGCTTGAGGAATGTACAAATTAGGTTTAAATATTCTGTCTTGTTTCATCCTAAGCATAAAAGCTCAAAAAACTGAAAAAGAGAAATTTTAATTACTTGCAAATTTGTGCGGGCATGGCATGAAAATGTATTTTTTGAGTAATGAGCAAAACCCCATAAATTTTTGTTTAGAAAAAGAAATTGCGGTCAGGCCCATTTTCAATACCGACCGGGGTGCAAAAACTTTCAATGTGTCTAACAAATCTGAAGTCAACATATTCATTTTTGGGACCACGAGAGTGCCAACAACGAACACAACACAGGCGCACGGACGGACAGACATGACTTAATCAATCCAGAATTTCACGCTGATCAAGAATAAGGCCTCTGAAGCTTCTTTTTGGGCGATACTACATTAAGAAAAAAAAACAAAATGAGTATACCTCCGTCCTTCAGTGGTGGATATAAAAAGAAAGATAGACTTTATTACCACTGCATTCGATCAAGTAGAAAACTGAAAATGAACAGAACGGTAACTAATAGCAGCAACCAAAACTAAAGTGATACTATTGCGTTTTTGATGTAACCAAACGTACAGCAAATAATTGTATAGCATACCGTATTTGTGAATATGTCTTCCAGAGTAAAATAATAATTTTATTCATTACTCACATATTCGTACAATCATCTCCGCGCTTATATACAGTTGCTTATGTTCGTCTTTATATGTATTGATTTTACACGGCCGACGTTATTGCTTACTGTCAAAAGAGAAATTTTATGGACAACAGAAATCCATAGTTCTTTTTTTTTTTTTTTTGTTTGTTTAGAAATGGATTGGACCAGTTAAGTTAAAGTTAGATCCATAATCCAGGAACGAAGTTGAGAGCGATTGATGAAAAAATCCAAGCATAGGTAGACTGATGTGGCAGAGTGTTCGCAATGAGTGGCTCTGTTCCGCTGTCAATCCATAAATCACCGTACTTGGTACTGTACTGTCAAGATCCGGCTAATAATGCCGATAAAAAAAAAAGTGTAGGCGATTCGTGATTGTAATAGAAATACTAAATGTAAAATTAGAATGAAAACTCAGCTGATTTGATGAAGGCAGTCAGTTGCTTCAAATGCCTAAAGTTACCAGCACGAAAAATTTCATATAAATTGTTATACAAATTAAATATACTGAAAGACTGTCTAAGGATGTCAAACCTCCTGCACTCAAAAATAAGGTGCTCGGCAGACTCAATAATATTGCAATCCTCACAGATGTCAGAGGAGGAGACTTTGGTCATTTTAAAATAGACCTTGTCGTAGGTGTGATTACTCATAAGACGGTGAAGAACTTTAAATTCCCATGTTGTGAATTTTCCTTTAGGTAGAAGCGTGGGTGTCAAAAAAGGGTAAGTTTTGTAGAACAGCCGGTCACTTTTTTCTCTAGCTAAAACATGATACTCATCTTTCCATTCTTTTTAGATGAGTTTTTTGACTAGCAGAAAAGCTTCGCTGGGGGGGTAGTTTATGGACAAAACTGTACCATCGAACCTAGCTTGACGAGCATGGAAGTCAGCTTTTTCATTAATACTAAAACCGCAGTGGCCTGGGATCCAAATGATGTGGCATTTTTCAATACTTGGCTCTTTTAAAAGGTTGTAGATATCGAAGACATACTTATTGAATGGGTCTTTGTTCTTGATTAAAATTAGAGCAGAATTGCTGTCAGAGAAAACTACAAATTTTTTCAGCTTAATTTCAGATGCATGGATGATTGCTTGTCTGATGGCCAGAAGTTCAATGAAAGTGGATGATAGTTCTTGTAGAACTTTGAATTTTCCTATAAGTAAGTTTGGGTATTCAATAATTGAAAAACTAGAGATGTCCGAATTGATAGATCCATCCGTTGCGTATATTTTGAAATTATTTTCGACGAAGTGGTTAAGTTTTTGCAGACAAGCGATTCGAAGACAAGACCCTGATCGATTTTTTTTTGAGTTGGTGATCGAATTAAGTAAGTTTAATTTAACTACGCTTAGAAATTCATAGTCATGATAACGAAATAGGTGGTCGAATGCTTATAAAGAAGAAAATCTACAGGTGTTATAAAGGCAAAAGAAATGTATGTAAAGGTTATATGTAAGAGATTATGTCAAATCTATAA
>NW_024003449.1:0-1718 GCF_014805625.2 Glossina fuscipes | reverse complement strand
TACTAAACTTTACGAATAGGGGATGGCATTCTCAACTTAGTCGTCATCCCTAAATGACAGAAGAGCATTCTCTTCAGCGACGTGAAACGAATAGGGACAATAAAAACAAATAGAATGTAGATAGGGACGGATGAGCGGCCCTACAGGTCCAAAGTTGGTCGCTATGACATCTACGGCGTACTTAGTTTGCAGAATCTCGCGCTACGGACAAAACGTGGAAAATAATCTCCCGGGACGGAGAAGAACGTGGAAAGTTTCAATCAAGAGTCGGGTCGCGAATACTACGCTACTTCCGCTGGAGAATGGAGACTTTGTATAGATTACAGAGTATTGAGCAACAGTTCTGTACCCGATGCTTACCCGCTCCTACGAGCGAAGCAAAGTGTATCAGCACGATTGATTTGAAGAACAGACAGATCCCCATGTGCTAGGACATGGTTTGTATTAATGTGTGTTTGGCCATTCGGCCTGCATTCGTTCCTCGCAGCAATTCAACGAGCACTCGACAGTGTCATTGGACTCGAAATGGACCCCTTTGCTTTTGCCTACCTCGACGACATAATTGTCATCAGCAAAAGCGCCAAGGAACACAGACAACACCTGCCACGTGCATTTAAACGCCTATGAAGAGCTAATCTCTCCGTTAACAGAGATAAATGCAATTTCTTTCAGAAACAACTACAGTATCTTGGATACCTAGTCACCAAAACCGGTATCAGCATAGACTCAGAAAAGGTAGCAGCCATTAAAATCATGAAACCCAAACAAATATTCTGGAATTACGTCGCTGTCTTGGTATGGCATCGTAGTATCGGAAATTTGTGTCAGATTACACAGAAATAATCCACCCCTTGAGCCAATTATTGAAAAAGAAAACGCGCCGGAATTAAGAAAGGGAACAACAGGAGGCTTTTGACGAGTTGAAGTGGAAATTAACAGAAACTTTCGTATTGGTGTGTCCAGACTTTAGCCAAAGATCCATCGTCCAAACTGATGCTAAATATAGGGTCCGTCTTAACCCAAATGCAAGATGGGGTAGAACGAATCATCGCATATGCGAGCAAGCGTTTACGCGGAGCTGAAAGCAACTCTTCGGCCACGGGAAAAGAATGTCTGGCCATAAATTTGGCTATCCGCAAATTTAGACCCTACATAGAGGGCTATAACTTCATAATAATCACCGATCACCAAGCCTTAAAAAGACTCAATTCAATGGAAAATCCGACATGCCGTGCTGCTCGCTGGGCCCTCCAACTCCAACAGTTTTCGTATAAGCTAAAGTACCGAAAAAGTAACCATAACGTCATTGCCGACACACTGTCACGATAGCCACAGGAAGGAGCCGAAGAAAGGCATCGGTGAATCTCCGAGACTTTGCAATGCCAATGAATAAATAAACTAATGCAACGAGTGATGGTTGAACCCACGAAATATCCAAGTTTTTCGGTAGTCAACTAGTTATACCGACACACTCCCCCGATAATCTGCGACGAGGACGAAAATCCTTGGAAATTATGCGTTCCGATATTTGATAGGAAACAGGTCCTTTATGAAAAGCAGGACGCACCAACTGCTAGACACGTAGGAATCACGAAAACCTCTGGTCAGATTTCTCAGCGCTACTATTGGCCAGGTATGTTCAAGCAAATATGTGCATGACTGTGAATCTTCCCAACGGTACAAAGTAAACCAACAAAAATCTGCGCAAATGATGGTAA
>NW_024003448.1:0-1375 GCF_014805625.2 Glossina fuscipes | reverse complement strand
TAGATCTGGGTTTAAAGCTAATTCTACGTAACTAACTATTATGTCTCTTTCCTTAACTTCTATTTCTCTTAGCCTAATCCTGGCTTACTCTTAGTCTAGCTTGTTCTACCGGGACCCTCTTATCCTACCTTAACTCTAGCTCTCTTACTCTACTTGGTGCTCTTATACTAACTTAAACTAACCTAGCCTAACTTAGCCCTAGCACCCCCGCCACAGAGACAGAGAATCTGTAAAGCCAAAATGAGGGAGGCACTTTGTCTCCTCGCAGTACATACTTTGTAGGGTCGCTGGAGCTTCGTTTCCGGCGTTTTGTGTGTTACGTACATTATGAAAAAAACAAAACATCATCTAATACAAAGGTTACATTATTAAAATAAAAACCGGTAGAAATAATTATCTTCATTTACATTTCATTATGAACGTTAAATTTATATAAAGATTGTATAAAACTAAACTACCAACTTGAAATTAGTCCATTTTCTATGTGGTCTATAAATGTCTCGTAGATTGCTAATTTTAAATCTTCGAAATTGCTATTGCGTTCGCTCATGCGATTTGAGTCAGCTTTCACTTTGATGAAAATAGTTTTTGAAATAAGTACAATTTCTTTCGGATCGGATACTAACAATTTTCAGAGTATTTGCCGTAAATGTTTAGCTTTCACTTACCTTATCTAAGCATCTGTCTTTTTTCGATTTGGAACCTGTAAATTAGCCAAAAAGTAATTAGAGTCCAATTTGTTAAGGCTTACTTTCATAAATATATCTTAACAAATTTACTCTGGAATGTTTTTCTGTGTCAAGCTCACCAGCACCGACGTCGCTTAACTATGTGTACCTCGTAATTTGCGCATAAGGTAGCCAATCAAGCATTTAAAACTAAGGAAAGTATATCTCTTAGTTGGCATACGTGCGTCAAACCGAAGAATGTCATATATTTAAAATCTTCTTAAATCAACAATTCGACTGGGATGGCCATTCCACAAGTATCGCCATTATTAAGCTATAGTTGCTAGCCTTAAATGATCAATCCATCGTTCTGTGTTAAAATAGTTTCCGTGAATGTCACATCACTTCTATCTTGTTAGTAGTTTGGTGATGCATATTAAGAGTTATATGTTTCACGAACTTCTTAAAAATACGCTGTAAACTGAGTTAGCTTTTCGAGCTTTTACATTTTAAATAATGTACCTGTGAAACGATGAAGTGTTTGGAAGCATATCACCCTACCAAGCGGTAAAATAGGGTGATTAACTTGTATTCAATTTTTCCACATCGAACAAATAACCCATTTTCGACCGACCTTGCGCGCTGGAATCACTTAAATTACAAATTTATTAAATAGGTGGCTTGGAGGTAGCTAAGGTGAGCGCTGC
>NW_024003447.1:0-1722 GCF_014805625.2 Glossina fuscipes | reverse complement strand
TGTAAAATCCAGTGGTCGTTATCACTGCTAAAATTTTAATAATAAACATTACTTTAAACGTTGCTATGCGTATTTACAAAAACTGTGCATATTTTATTACATTTTCTTTTTAACAGATAAGTTTCGCAAACTTTTTTAATTTTTTCCTATGTAATATTAAATACTTTACTCGTAAGTACACCGGTTTATATATGGTATCCGCTATGGTATATATAATAGTAAGCCAACACATAAACGATTTACTTTGGCTAATATTTAATATCCACTTTTGCTTGGACTGGAAAACACTTTGATAAAAGTACAAAGAACAACGTTATCTACAAAAAAAAAAAAAAAAAAAAAAAAATGGTGATTATGAACCTTATACCTAGGTTATTATATATGGGTAAATACATTCACAGTGTACTTATAGACATACACTCTTGAAACAACAAGGGCACCGTTTCAACATACTATCTCTTCTTATAATATGTTGGGTTGATTGAAAAGCTATTTACCATGCATCTTGTAGAGTTTCCCTTATTATTTATTTAGTGAACTTATGCCGTGGTATCTTTATACATAAACTAATGATAATTACGGCAGTCCGCCTGAGTAGCCGAAGGCGAGGAATCTCGACTAGCAAGTCAATGGTCGTGGACTTCGAATCTCAAGTGCGGTAGAGTTTTTAATAAAAGCCGATAGCCTTAGATGCTAGTGCTTTTAAGAGTTTAGTTTATTTCTCTGGTGAAATTAATAATAATAATAATAATAATACGGCAGTTCTCTGTAAATAAACCTTATAAATAATCTTTTTGAATGCTCATTTCGCTTTTCAAATCAACCTTGACTTCAATTTTCACCACAAAAGGAAAATTTACGGTTTTTGATTAAAAACCAAAAACACTTATATATCCTTTAGTTATTATTTTAATTATTTATCGTAAAGGTGTATTTTCTTGAATTAAAATAAGATGGCAAGCACAACTAAGACGATCGTTTCTACATTTCAACAAACTGTAATAATATATTCGGTTGTGACCGATTCCTTACGGACCAGACTTTTTCCATATTTTGAAGTTTTATTTTTTTAAACAATTCAAGACCAACGAAGTAAAGAAATTATATTCGATTTTAACCGAACCTTTTATTCCCATTATTCTCAAAAAACCAAAAAAAATAAGACAATTAAATTTTAACGCCCTATAATGTGGATTGGATGAGACTGATATTTTGTATTTTCAAAATAGAAATTTTTGTCGTTTAGGCGCGTATAGGAGCGTTGTAGACGTATCCTTTGAAAAGTTTAGGTCGCTTCCAAACTCTTTCGCAAATTTGTACATTTTTGCGAACGAACGCGTGAATAGACAAACAGAATGGCATGATTCGATGCATTTCAACTTTGAAATTCCTCAAAAGTTTATATAATTTATGCAGTTTTTGCAGCTTATTTCATATATCTGCTATGCTTTGTGATTAATGTTAATGGTAATGTGGTAGAATTGTGTGACTAAGGCAAATTCTTGCATATAATCTAATTGTGTTTTTCTCAACACAGTGGTGAAAGGCAATTACAATTAACATAAAAGGAGACTGGACGGAAACATCCCTTAGACTTTTTTAATCAATTTTCTTCCTATGTTTTTTCAATATATCTCTTAAAGTTGATCTGCTCCATTGTGCTTTCCGTATAGGAAGGCGCAGATTCACCTGGTAGGTCCGCTTGCAAAGAAGTCAATATCG